>NC_068361.1:15069699-15092199 GCF_020536995.1 Dreissena polymorpha
GAGTTTTAGCAGCGCCCATGCCAAAGTTTAACATGGAATAAATCGAGAAAGAAATATTTTATTGTGAACAGAACAGTTTATATTTCATTGCCAGTATGTGTACATTTTTAATTCTGCTCAAAGTAAAATTGGAGTCTGATGCGAAAAAGATGAAGACAGTGAATTATAATAAGTGAGACCAATTTCGGACAAATGTGTGTTTTCGGATTAACTGAAGGTCGGTGTGTTCAAAATTATTGGACATGTGGATTCGTAATTCTATTTTTGGAGGACAAGCGTATCTTTATAGTAGTATTCGGGTAATTTGGCGTCAGTTTTGTTTTGATTTAAACGCCCTTTGTTGCACGAAAAACTTACAAAGATTCTGCTTATAATCAAATTTTGAATCACTCAAAATAAAATTTGCTAAAATTACTTGGAATAAACAAGGTACTCTTGTCAGGGGTGTGATTATCAAAAAAAACATTAAAAGCCTTCAGGAAATAGCCCCTACCCCTGCCAGGGTTTAAAAATGTATTGCATTTCCAAACAGATCCAGCAGAATCCGTCACATTTTGTTTATGAAATTTTGTCATAAAAGATGAAATCAGCTGAAAAGAGGAACAATCACACCCCTGGATGTGCGAGCGAGGTAAGTATTTTTATTTAATGTTCTTTTTTAGCATGTTCTATGTTTTAAAGCTTATATCTAAATGTACGATGGTAAACAATTGTTGCGACTATGATGTCAATGTACGATGGGTCTGATAGAACAGTTGTACGAAGAAGCGTACGATGATCTTACGCTTAAAACGTATGACGATCTTAAGATAAACATACGATGTTTGATAAAATGAGCCCCTGGACTATATGCAATGATCATTGAAATTACCCAAATAAAAACGTATCTATTTAAATTAAAATACAAGGCTTCAGAAAAAGGAATTAATAGCTTTCATACATCCTTATCTTCTAAAGATGTTTTATCATTATTAATGTAAATCATCAGACCAAAAGCTGCTGTTTTTAAAAATGGAAGAACATAAAAGTCATCTGCTTACCACCACTGCTTCCCTTTGAAAGAAAAGAAGAATCTGAAGACAGAGACAGACATTAGTTCTCTTTTATTGCCTTCTTCTCCTGTGATTAATTCTCCATGATAGGTAAGGAGAAAGTCGCCCTTGTTTCTATGAACTTCTGTTCTAACTCCTCTACCTGGTAAAAGTTGTATAAAACATTATGCTAACAACCTATATGCCATATGGAACAAGAGCACAGCAGAGGGAGCATTTTACACTCAAGGAAAATTACATAATTTAAGTATGACAATCATTTATCATCTGACCTTGAAACTGCTATATATATAATGACATTTAAGTGAAGTACATATAAACATCGGTCAGGTTAATGTATGGTAAAAGACAATTGACTTTGTCTCAAGTGTGAACAAGAGCACCACATAAGGGGTGCCACGCTCAGCTGCGAAAGCTTGTCATAATTTTTTTAAGGTCACAGTGACCTTGACCTTTGACCTAGTGACCCACAAATGGGTGTGGAGTGTAGAACCAGGGCTCCACACTAACGGTGGTCCATTGACCCGGGGTCAGTAAAAAAAAGGGAGGAAATATATTCAGCTAAACTAGAATTTGGTTGATCCGTAGGACCAGTTAAAAATCCCGACCAACTTATCGTAAATACTGGTGGAAAGCCGTTTTTATCAATAAAACAACTTCATATGTTCATAATAAACCGATAATTTCATCATTACTTTGTGGGCAATCTCGAGACCAGGATAAACAAGGGCTGTTTGTAAAACATGCATGCCCCCCCATATGGGCTCTCCATAGTGACAGCCATTGTCTACGTTAGCGTTACCGATTGCCAAAATCGCCATTGGCGTTTACAATTCCTGGCTGGCGATTAAAAATAAGATTTTCATGAAATTGGCGATTGAAAAAAAGACCCTATGCTTTACAAATGCACACTCTAAATGCCTGTTTTCAGACCGTATAAAACGCCAAAAACATCGCTAAGATTACACAATCATTACCCTTACCGGAAAGGCCCCAGGGGATAATGACGACGGCCTAGGTCAATAATCCACATGGCTAATGTCTTAAGTGGTCATGCTTTACACTGCGACCAGACTTTTCGAGTATTTGGGTTACTTGGAGATTTACATGATAATCACTGAAGCGTGCCGTGTAATGGCCTATGCTCTAGATGTTACGATTCAACGTCATCGAATCGACCAGTACGGAATTGTCATTTAATCAGATGGGCAGAGTTATGGCATTGACATAGCCACTTAAAACTAATTTCAAAAGAAACAACGATTTTGATTGGCTAAAAAAGTAGATATGAGTAACTTCCCTTTACGGTAGCTATGCGACATGAAAGACCGATTTCGAAAGCGAGTTGCAGATTCTGGGAAAAATGGATGCTGTGAACGAAAATGGAAAGTCAAAGCAACATAAATTAACACAATTCTTTAGAAAAGAAAGCGGACAGAATAAGCTAAGGAAATTACCAAATGTTAGGTTCGCAATCCGAAGACGTCTAAAATAGCGCAGACCTGAATGCAGAATCGGAAACATCTACCTGTCAAGTCTCACGGTTTCGCCGTGAATCCACGGTTTTTGACATGGAATGACGGTCTCATGCTGACTAAGTAATTTCTCACGCATTTCTTCAAAAACAAAAAAAAAATGAAAAAAAGTAGTGTTTGGATTACATTAAATGTTGTATAATTACTACCGAGACGGGAGGGCTGTGGTTTCTAACCTAAATACCACATGTACCGAAAACTGTTTTACGGTGGTAACAGGGATCATATTTTCCCGCAACATCAATCGGTCCGGATATAAAAGTATCCGAAAATGTGTGTCCGAAATCATGACAAATTACGTTAAAATATATTAAATAAGGTGGTAAAATACATGTACAAGTACAATTCCCATAGGCATTTTTTTAAACGGAACGAGTTTTCTCAAATGGTTTTATCATTTGGTATTTCATTGTTGTTTCGTGTGCTGTTTTATCAGACTTTTTTCATCGTTGTCAATATTATTAATCTGTGAAAGTCTATACCCATGTTTTAAATTGTTGTCGACACAATAATATCTTACAAACATGCACTGAACCAAACAAATGTATGTGCGTAGGTTGGCTACTGACAACAACAAACCAAATAATTAAGAAATAATTTGTTGTCAAATAACCCACGTCCGATAGTTTAGATGCGCAGGGATTTAATCACCAGAGCAAAGCATTTGAAACCACGAATCTAATTTTCCGGCCGTGAGTTATTCAACAACGAAGTACAAGAATTATTTCGATTCTAACACGGTTTTACTAAAGATTTATTCAATGTATTTTATTTTTCTTGTGCACTATTTTATGTGAAGTTCCGCCCATAAAAATAACTTTCGGCTGTTCTGTCGATCAGATCCGCGACTTTCATTCATAATTTTATTACCGGATTATTACGCTGGTGGAAAATGTATCGGCATGTTTGGTTTAGTTACAGCGCGTGCATTCAGACGCGTCTTTTCGGGTGCGTCTTTAATCCGCTGTTCACAAGTTTTTGATTCTTGGTCTAACGTGCAATAAACCGGTCCTGACCGGTTTAGAGACTGCAGTGAATGGTTTATCACACATAATCGAGATAAGAATGTCATTAGGGTGTGTTAGCATGTCCACTGTGTAATCGATTTCATGACATGGGAATTTTAATAGCAAACAGAATCGGACCGACTGTTAGGGATTTTCAATCAGTCTTTCATGACCCCAATCGGTCTAGGACCGACAAAACCGAAAAAAATATGATCCCTGGGTGGTAATGTATCATTATCACTACGCCACCGGTGTCTGTGTAAACAAAAAAATCTCCTGCAAAATGTCAGCAAGTGGCTCACCAGCGAAGAAAATTTTTCAAGCAAAAAAAGGGCTAATTTCAGACAAAAATAGTCTTAATTTTGCTCAGGACATTTTCAGGTGGGGCATGCCCCCGGACCCCCCTAGGTTTGGCGACTAAGTTTTTTTTCCTTAGCGCCAACCTAGCATTGTGTGAATATGTTTTTGACACTGTGACCTTGGCCTTTGACCTAGTGACCTGAATATCAATAGGGGTCATCTGCCAGTCATGATCAATGTACCTATGAAGTTTCATGATTCTAGCCATAAGCGTTCTTGAGTTATCATCCGGAAACCATTTTACTATTTTGGGTCACCGTGACCTTGACCTACTGACCTGAAAATCATTAGGGGTCATCTGCAAGTCATGATCAATCTACCTATAAAGTTTCATGATCCTAGGCCTAAGCGTTCTTGAGTGATCATCCGGAAACCATTTTACTATTTCAGGTCACCATGACCTTGACCTTTGACCTAAAAATCAATAGGGGTCATCTGCGAGTCATGATCAATGTACCTATGAAGTTTCATGATCCTAGGCCCAAGCGTTGAGTTATCATCCGGAAACCACCTGGTGTACGGACCGACAGACTGACCGACATGTGCAAAGCAATATACCCCCTCTTCTTCGAAGGGGGGGCATAAAAATAGCAATATATTGGAAATTCAATTTTGTCTAGAAGCCCGGATGACAAAACCCTGTTGTCGGATCAAAAAATTGATTTGCGTTTCGCAATTGTCTCCCGCAAATGTCTCCAGACTTCGCAATGATCAATACACAAATTAACATAAAATTCGAAGCGTTTGGATTGAGAAATGAACAAAATGGTGTTTTATTATTTTGAAAAAGCAGCAATAATTAGCATTGTATCGATCTTAGTACCATCAGAATTTACTTTGTTTACCGTCAGGGTTCGACACTAAGGCACGTCCGACAGACATTGTCTAGTAAGATCGGTGGTCGGGCTAGTAAAACTGTGGGCTAGCTTGTCCGACTGGTCGTACATACAAAATCTATACTGATTCATATAACTATAACTAACCGAAAACCTTTTTCTCTTGATGTGTAAAATAACAATTGTATCCATTATTTACATCAGAACAAAACTAGCGTATATAAATAAACGCGGAGCATTCACATGATTCATCGCTATTTATAGACGCGAAGGAGAGCTTCCCGCAGAAATAGCTTGTTTCCATTGGTTGTCATGAATATTAACCCTTTGCATGCTGGGAAATTTGTAGTCTGCTAAAATGTTGTCTGCTGAATTTTTAAAATTAGCATTTTCAATTTTTTTCAAAGAATACTATCAGAATAGCAAACAGTTTGGATCCAGATGAGACGCCACATTCTGTGGCGTCTCATCTGGATCCAAACTGTTTGCAAAGACCTTCAAAATTCCGTTTCAGCACTGAAAGAGTTAATGATTTTCTACAGTGTCATAGAACTTTACATCATGTTTTTACGACTTCTATCCAAAATCGCTATCGTCGATGTAAACATTTTGGTGACCGCGTAGCAGACGAGAGAATGTAATTTAAAGAATGGCTTTGTTCAAGGTTAGATTTTCGTCCGACAAATAAGTTAATAAAGAAGAATCAGACGGTAAAACTGACACAGATTATGATGGAAGAGGGCCTTGGAGCTGTGGTAGCATGGAGCACAGCGGTCAAGGAGGCTAGAATTTGATAACGTTTAATAAATGTCACCTGCTGTACAGACATCATTTGTTTAACTGGTGATAAACAGTGAAATTATAACAAACAATTTATGTTGTTAAATAGTTTTATATTATTTTTTACTCTGTGCATCAAATAACTTTCTTGTGTTCACTATTAATTTTCTGATGAAACCTGATTAAACAGTTACACAACACAATTCTGTTTATTTGCTATGTCATTAATGGTCTAGTAGACATCAGATTCGGGCTAGTACATTTTAAGAGGAGCTGGTCCGATGGTCTGGCTGTAAAAAAAAGTTTATGTCGAACCCTGACCGTGCAAATTTACAATGGAGTGCGCCGAATAATGTTTTGATATCGCAGGAGAGTAAGCGTATGTATTTTCAAGATTTTCAAGTTTTCGCAATGTGGAATTTCATTCCAAGGGTGGTTGAACCTCTGCCTAAAAACCTTAAACTAATAAAGAGAAGCTTGAAGTACAGAGAAAATATGAAAAGGATAAGAGATAGTTTAGAAGATAGTAGTTTTCTTTTTATAAATGCACAATACATTGTGCATAGTCCGGAAAGTAAGCTGAACTTTATGTCAAATAACATTGTCGGACCACTTGAATCTTGGAGGACCAGTAAATTCTGAAAGCTGGTGGTCCTTTGGGTCAGTACGTAAAAAAGTTAGTGTCAAGCCCTGGTAGAACTCATCAAGGTGCATCTACATATGAAGTTTTAAAGTTGTAGGTGGAAGCACTTTCATTGTAGAGTAAAATGTCAAGGTTTTAGCATGACACAACACGACGAGCTGGCTATGACAAAACCTCGGGGGTTTTCTCCGAAAACATCGAACTAATAAAAAACTACCACCGAGTAAAAATCTTACAACCTTAAGCTTGGATCAATTGGGTTATATTATAGAATTTACAAACAGGCCTTTTTCTGTCTATTCTGGGAAAAAGTACCTGGAAAAATTGGGATTTTACCAGTCCCGGTTTCTTCCGAATTGGGAAGAATTTTCATGGACAAAAGCATTGTTTGGGAAATTATTTTTCTTTTTTTTTCTTATTTTATGAAATGTTTTCATACATAGGTATTGCCTAAAAATGCTATTTAAGTATTAAACTCTTTTTTTACCATGCAACAAGCAGCTGCAGCAACAGTCATTGTCCACTGCTAACGTAAGTATGAGTATGATAATAAAACACAGTCTTTGTTACGTTTGAAGTTCAAATGATATACATAGCTTGATATGTCATTAAGTATTTTTTATGAACATTCAGTCGAACGACCTGCATCCAACATATTGTTATTCAAAATTCAAGTTGCCAAATGTCTGAAGGCAACCATTATTTGAAACACAAAAGTATAGCTAAACATCATAAATGTATAGTATTGAAATGTTAAGAAGCTGCAAAGGGTAGTGACTCTGAATCTGGCAGTGGAAAATGAGTCATATTCTTGGTTAACCGTTGAGTAGACTGATTGGCGGTAGTATTTCCCCACAAAACATTCAGTTTTTGTGTGTCTTTCAGGTCATTTTTTTGTATTTTACTTCAATAATACTTAGAATTATGCGACATTTTTTTAAACTGCGTCAGATTTCTGTATTTTTTTACCTTAACTTACTCTTCCGAACCACAGTAACGTTGCAAGTTAAACTAGTCCACATTTATTTACCTCAGGCCATTGATAACGATTCTCAAACAATTTACAGTAATTAATGCGTACACATTGTTATCAATTGTTGTATACATACCTGATAATTCTGAATAATCCAGCACTTCAATATTTAAAAGCTAATTCTGACCGAAAATGACCGTAAATGTGTCTTAAGAAATGCATAGACACAAGCGTCCGTCATTGTTTGTCTGAAGTCTCAAGATCCCAAAATTGCATTATGGAACGCTCGATACTATGACATTTTACGCATTGGCATGTTAAAACACGGTGCCCAAATTATTTAAAACACAGTATCTACTGAGAAACGCATTTTTCGGCTCCATTATTTCGGTTGGAAATTGGGAATTTTTGTTTAGATAATTGCGAAAAAAACATCCATATTTGGCATTGGGAATGGGTCCGACTATCGTACCTGTGAGATAGGCAGAAAAAGGCCTGACAAATGTCCAAGCTACAGTGCTTAAGTTCATTTTGAAATATTTCAAATTAATTTAGCTTTTTTCCAATAGCTTTCTCTGGATTAAACTATTTAAGATGTAAAACAAGTTTTAGTGTTGGAAGGGGAAGCTTGGTATTAGTTTATAGCCGTATGGATACATATGGCTGAATGTTACTGCTTCAATATGATTATCATAAAGTCTTTAAAGAAAGCTACAACAATCCATATTCCATTAAAATTTTCCTGTACATTTTTGCAAAGAAATATTCAACTTAGTCCTTTATAAAGGACACAGAGGGAAAGTTGAGAAAAAAATCGGTTTAAAAATAATACAAGGCATTTTTCATGAACAATTCTAGGGAACAGTTAAGCATTTGAAATGTTTGATTCCATTCATAAACCCATGTGGGACAGACAGACACAGTGATTCCAGTATACATTTAGCCCCAATCACTTGTGGTAGGGGAAAGCCATATAAAAGATTCAGCTTTTAAATGGAGCAAATAATGGTTATAACATGTAATTAACCTTTAGTTTATGACGATTTATTGCAATTTCTCCCCAAAAGTGCTGGTCACATGGTATTTTTCCCCTTTTGAGAGGCTAAGGCTGTATCCCAGGTTTAATTGTTTGTTTGCCCTTTTTATTTCTTTAAACATATACAGGCAAATACATATAGTGCCAGCTGAAATTGAAATTAATAAACTTCTTTAAATGACTTAAGGTCAAGGCTATCTGTCAACAAGAAATACCTTTAGGTGGAATTGTATCCACACAAAATCCACCAAGATCTGCATTCTTTTTTATACTTTCCTCTGCCACCAAGTCTGGATTGGTTCTTTCGTCTTTTCTTCTTTTTGACCGCATCTGTTTATACATACAAGGAAAACCTTCACATTCCTTGGTAGATTTTGATACAAAGAGGAATCTTAAATAATGCATGAGCCACAGTGCAATCTCCAGGGATTTTCTTAAGAACTTTTCTTCCACTTGCACTGGGGGCAAGTCACTATGAACATCTACTTGCCCACAGCGAAAACAGGTTGTCCACTTTCACAATTATGCTTATTAAAATATACTTTAAAAGATAAACATAAGAATGCAATCTGTTTATTTTATATCATGTAATCAAGGACAGGTTTTATCTCCTTTGTGACCCGTCGAAAAATGGTCTTTTCCACTGGAATTTTTTTCCCCTCAGCCGGTAAATTTTTGCCTCAATTTTTGTTTAACCTTCAAATATATAAGTAAACCAGATCCAGTGTAGAAAATAATAAAAATATTGCATAGAACATTAACCAGCTTTCATACAACTTGTTAACAGTACCGGCCAACTTCAAGTGACCCACTTCATTCAGAGGTTGGGGAAGAATGACCCACAAATACAATGTCCCTGAACCAATCTCTCAGTTTAAATTCAGTAATTTGCAGAATAATTTTAAACTAAACATATAAATAAACTTAAACTAAAGATTATCACCACCAATATCAATGGGTAAACAGCAATAAATACGGCCTGGGGGCAAATACAATGCAATACAGTATATTACCTCGTGCACAAAAGAATCTGCTAGGCCCGTATTCACCAAACAATTCTTAGACTTAAGTCTAAGAATAAAGAAAATTGATTAGGTCGAGTCCGTCAAGTCGAGTCCGTTAGGTCGGTCATGTCGGGTCCACTGTCCGCGTCGAAAAAGAGCATGGCGATCCCAGCAGGCATAGCATCCATCCGATTGGTCGCGAGCCCCATTGGCGGGTTTTCTTACAAAGTTGTCGTTCGTTTCTTTCAAAGTCCATTCGGAATGGGAATCAGACAACTCGCCCCAAAGAAATCTCACCCCAAGACAATTCGCCCCTGAAATCTGAACAAGCGTGAAATGTTAAACGACGTTTAATTTGACGGCATGCTTTCATTTTCTGTTCAAAGATTTTTTAATCAGACATATTGTATGATAGTTTGGTTTAAATATAGAAGAATAATTGAATGCTTTTGTGTTAGTTATGTTTTGTAAAAGTGTGAGTTGATGAAAATTAATTATGCCGACATGCTTTGATTGTCTGGACACAGATTTATGAGTAAGACATATGGTATCACAGTTTGGCGTGATAAAAGACTACATAAGGTTATTAACAAGCTTAACCAGACAACAATGCTCTTTTTAAAGTAATTGACCACTCGCCAGCTGTCAATCAAACTCACGTAATAATCAATCAGATTTCGTTTATTGCGGCCACATGGTCCGACAAACAAAGACTTACGGAGTAATGGAATAAGCGTTTTATGAAAACACAACTTAGTGGGCGGAGCGATTGCGTATTTGGCGACTGATCATTTAAGAGGGCTGTCTGTATATAAAGCGGGCAGTTTTCAGTGAATCATATGCCCCAGACCAGACCACGATACTAACCTGGCATATTACAAAAACACATAGGAATGCTGTCTTTGCTTTTATAACCAGAAACACTAACGTGTGCGCTCTCCCTAATACCAAATTTACTATCATCTCAAACTCAGCCCTCTCTTCTTTCATCAAATAAATGACCTATCAAAACTAGTCTGGCCCTTACAACACCACAGTCTCACAAGACACTTAACACAGCAATAAGAAAGAATTTACAAAGAAATTTTCTACCCCCAACGAACTAGTCATCGGCCCAATCAAACAAACATAGTCCCTTTCTTCTATCATCAAATACATGATCTTTCAAAAACTAGCCTGCCCTTCGCAATAACATTCAAACTATATACCAAATAGCAACAGAGAGAGCCCACGTTACCGTAAGATATGACACAAGACAGCAGAACTACACATGTATATAAGTACCGATACTAACACTATGTACTAATATGTCCTCCGCGAGAGACGTTAAACGGGGGTGCAGTGTATCGGTGCTATACACCGGGCACTTAAAAGAACCAGGGGCGCCTCTGGAATCGGGGCGTTTCCTGTATCCTGCTCGAACCCCCACTAACACCTCTCATGGGGCGGAGAGCACAATAACCACACTTGGGTAAATGAAAGCTAGAATACAGGACATAAACTATAATACTATGAGTTTTACAAATTAATATAAAACATAAATAAATCATATGATATAACAACGGCATTTTGAGATCATTTATTTACTTTACCTATCCAATTATAATAGCAAATATAACATAACTACAAAATAAATACATCCCAGCTTGATACATGGTCTGGATGTTTGGCAGGTGGGTGGGAAAGAACGATGGTGACTCCGGGTGGGGCTTTGGGGGGCTCCATGGTTGGTTCTTGACTGATCTGTTGTCGCGCGCAGCGAGAGGGTGGATGAGGGTGCTTGTCTCGAGGGTCTTCAGCGGTTGGGTGCTAGGGCCGGGGCCGTATGCGGGCGCGGGGGGGGGGGGGGGGGGGGCTCGGGCTCGCTCGGCGTGGGTGCGCTTGTGCGGGGGCGGCGTGTTCTGCGAACTGGGAACTGCAACGATATACAGCCCTTCACGACTGACCGACGACCGTAAATAACCGACAGACATCTCCTCTTCCGCTCCAGACAAATGCACAACAATCACATACCACATACTATACACAACCATACACAGATCAACATCAAGGGACCCGGAACACATGGGCGTGGCACTCTCATACACATCACCCGTTATGAGTGGGGGGTTGTGAGAGCGTTATGTGTGTGTATTCCGGGTCTTACTTACCGAGTGGTGTTGGTATGTGGGTCGCGTTGAGTGTCTTGTACATAAGTAGTGTGCGGGACACTCGGCGGGATCCGCACCTCATCACCACCTTACGGTAAATAACACATTAAGGTCTCATTGGCCAACGTGCACGAAACTCTCTTTAAAATTAAATTATTTGGCGAATACCCGGGAAGCCGGGGTAAATTTGACCTACTTTGGCTCTAAATTAATCTTTTTCCCCTGAGAGGTCACAGGGGCAGGTCGGGCTACCATAACCTCGTGAAGAGGCCAGTAGGACCTGTAAATAAACTCTGAAACACACACAGTGAATCATAAATTGAACTAATTTATATAAATATTTCAAACATTTGTGCTTCTTTAATGTAGGATACAATAATTTTACTGTGAGAGTAAGTGAGTTTTGTGTTTCTGCAATGGCAGAAGTGGTAAAGTGCATACATTGTGGAAAGACAGTTGGGCAGAGGCAACGTGCTGTTTCTTGCGATGCCTGCGAGCGATGGCAACACTTAGGTTGTGATTCTGGTAAGTGAACTTATAATATAATTATTTGTTATGACTTACATTTTTCAGGTCAGGCATATAATGTTTTCCCATAACTAATGAATCTAAATCATTTGATACTTGCATATTATCGGGTAATCAACCAATGTCCGTTAATCCGTTGACACATAACAGATACCTGATAACGATAATAAAACATGTCATATAAATGTGGGAAGTCGCTTGACCGTTACCTTTGCGTTATATCATATGGGTAATGTACACCGCTGCTACACCCGATAATTAATTAAGCATTGTTGAAATCCAACATAAAGTGCTGATTACATAGGATTTAAAACAATATGTTTGTACTTTTACCTGAAATAATGAAATATGAATGAATATTATAATATTATGTGCATTTTATATTTATGATAAGAATTTACATCTTAACGTTTTATCTAATTTATACATAGTAAATAATCGTGATTATTTTTAACTAGCTTAACGCCCTGAACAATATTATTTCAGATATAAATTTTTACGTTTCGCACGTCGATTTTGGTATTTTCTTTACGAGTGAAACAATATAGCCAATACAAAATATCCTATTGATTACTCAAACACACTCTTTTACTATATAACATCGTGCATTTTTAACCATGGAATATTTTTAATATGTTATATAAGACTACTTGCTATACTGTCAGTGTCATGCGGAAATTGACCTTATTTCTTTATATCCACCTTCACATTTTATTAGCGCCGTCTTTAATTAGGCTATCTCTAATAAAGAACAGATAACTGTGAAATTAATAACAATGTGCAACGGTGATGTGGATACATCCTCGTTTTTAATTTTACATGTACACAACAATTTAGCCATAAATGAAATCAATTATTTTGGCAGTAAATCCAATTTTTCCAGTACAGTAGCCAGGTGCCTGTGTATTTAGCTGATAAGATATATTCACCACAGCAGGTTGCTAATACACAGTGTAGACTTCCCCTGTTTTATTATTGTATTTGTTATTTACCTGATTGGATTAAATGAGTCGCGTTCTGGGAATAATGGGCATAATGCATGTGCGTAAAGTGTCGACCCTAAATTGGATTTTTGCTAAAAAGACACTTCATTTAAACGAAAAATGTCATAAAAGCGGAAAGTGCCGTCCCTGATAATTCGTGCGGATTGTACAGGCTAATCTGGGACGACACTTTAAGCACATGCATTATGCACAGTTTTCTCAGAACACGACTCAAATAAAGTATATTCATTCGGGTCTGCTAGCGTTATGTTAAGGGTCATTTTATTTGAAAAGCTGGGTTTCTGTCATAATTTCCATCGTTTTGCTTGTATACACAATTTGATGAATTTATTGGCGCGATGGAGTATAAATCATGCTGACAGAATAGTATCAGTTTTTAATTATGTGTAATTTAATTCGCATCTTTCGCTTAACTCGAAGTTCAATGTCACGCGCACTTCACAAACATCACGTTTCATTGTATTTATTTTTATAAATTATGTACAAATATTAAATGTTATATACATAATTATGTTTTGTTTATTTACGTAACTAGAAAGAAATAATAAAACATTGCTATATATAAAGCGCTTTACTTTTGCAAAATTCTACAATAAATAAAGAAATATCGTATTTTATTAAGTGCACGTGCTTGACATTATAAAATATTAGTATTTTATTGTAAAACAATCGAAATTTGACCTGAGATTTGATGCAAGTCACAATTTATTTAGCGGCCGGTATTCTGCTCTCGGCCGCTGATGGTGTATTGTAGTTTATACAATTATGATAAGAAACTGTAGCAGGCAACAGGCATCAGGTTGATAAGAAGAACTGATGTATTTATTGAACGCGAATAACATCAACAACTAATAATGTTTTGAAATTATAAATTTGCCCATAATAATTGACCTTTCGACAGCGAGAGTGAAGCCACGCCCCCCGATTTCAAGGGAGGTCACTCCGCCGAAGTCCGTCATAAAACTGGCTACGCGAATCGGTACGTTGGAAGATATTCACAAAGATGTCGGTCCAAATTACATGAAATGTTTCTATTGCTATCATGTTTTATTTAAAATGTGTTAAATGTAATGTATCAAATAGGTGTTTAGCTCCCCTCTAAGATATAGTACCAGAAAGGCCGTTTACCAAAAAGGCTTCCCAAAAAGTCCGCATCAGTGAACCAAAAACGCCTCATGGTATACCAGAAAGGCCATACAATATTTTTATTATCATTGAATAGTTATGCTGAATATAATTATCATATCTATGAAATAGTCATAACTTTTTTATAAGTCTACTTAAAAGTCGTTAATCTATAGTCAAAGTCGGCCAATTATCGCAAATTATCACATACAGTATGCATTGTCGTTTGTCACAATACTTTTCATTGAGTAATAGATGTTTCAGTTTTTTAATTAAAAGCCGTTAATTTTGCAACCGATGGCAATATTGCAAATGTGGCAAAGGTAAGTAAATTTATTATATAAGAAGACAAAGAACGTTATATTAAAATCCGATATAACACATATCTATAATGCGTTTGGTCAAAATGACCCATGAGCATTGTTATAATCGTGTAACATAGTCAATGTCGTCAAAAAAGTAACATACACAATATATTATTAATTTCCTCTTAAACTATTTTTTGCAATGTTTAAAATATAAGAAGTTGAAAGAATTTTCATGTACAAAAAAAAACTCGCTAATCAGACTGGCTATCAAAGTGTCAAGGGTCATTCACAGTTTGCGGCATCTGTTTTGATAACGGATTAGTAGAAAGCCCACATATGGTGTAAAATGACATTTATTGGCAACTATTGATAATTACATGCGCATTTTAAAATAGTTTCTTAACTTTTAACGATATACAACTAGCTACATTAAATCGGAAGATTTAAACCGAAAGAAATAAAAATGCTCTATTTTATGTGATATTATTAAAAATTATAACTGATTGTCTTTATTATTACGCATTTCATTAGCATTAATAATCTAGTTAGCAAAGTTTAGAATATTTTTTTATTAGCCGACTGCATTAGAATGTCAAATTTATTTAACGTTAGCCACCTTTGAAAATATGGTTTTAAATGTTCCTTTCTAATTTCTCTATATAGAGGAAAAAAAAGTAAAAAGTGATACTCGTTTTCTATAGCGTGTCCGGTGCAAAACTTACATATTCTATTTTCGCGTAGTATCTTATTATGACGACCTTAGAACAAACGTCGAGGTGTTTTGCTTTCGGGCGATAGCTTAATATGTTGAGATTAAGCTGTTCGTTGAGACGACTACAAAGACGAATCCAACGTTTGCATTTTTTAAGATTAGTACCCGGTTAATGGAACGGAAAAAACGTAGTTCCATCTTTTAACCGTTCTGGATACATTGTGTCTGAATAACAAGTGCCATAACAGCACCTTTAAACCATTTTCTTTGTTTAAAACACAGCATTACGTATAAGCTTATGTGACGAACAACGGCGAGTTTGACGGACAAAATGGCGGATAGAAACGGGCCTAATCTATGCAGTAATCTGATTGGTTAATAAGCCTGTCAATCAATCGGCTGTCGAAAGGTCAATTGTATAACATTATTCATCAAGCGCAAAGTGCATTAAACGCTCGCCCGCTGTTGGGTATTTTATATTTAGTAACACCTTAATACCATCATTTTTAAACGGAGAACTCTTTTTGTTAAGTGTACGTGCTTGAAGTAATGTTGCTCTTATTTATATAAGACTACTTGCTATACAGCCAGTGTCATGCGAAAATAGATCTTATTTCAGTAAATAACATTACTTCGGCATTGTAAAATTGCGTATTGTATGATTATAATATATAGACATTTATTTAATGTACTGATATCTAAATCAACTTATGATTTTACCGGTATTATGGCATTGAACGCGTATATAAAAGGCACATATACTATTCTTATTAAATCATATTAATACTTATACTAATTTAAGTCATCACATAATCAGATTGCGCACTGCGTGTAATCAGATTATCACCTTAAAACGAGTCCGATGGATTATTAAATCGAGCTTACTATTCAAATCAGTGATTCCTTGTGGTACAATCAAGCATGGGATAATGGCAGACATACCCATGGCACAGTTCATGATTTATTTTATGTAGCTCACAGCCGAGGATCGAACCAATGGTATCTGATATTTTGAAGCGGATATGTTGCCACTAGGCTATACGAGGTTTCAAGAATTAACATGGGTCAGTTACTCTATCGGTATAGAATCTGACGGTGTTTACAACATGATACAGAAGCATAAATATTACGTATCTGAACATCATTCTTTCATGTTAGTTTGAAAAAGTATGTGTATTTCTAGGTCTTTGATGTGCTGATTTAATTTTATTTGTTTACCTTACAGACTCTGGAAAATGGCCCTGAAGCAGATGAGACGAATTCCACACCAGAAACTGAGGAAATGTCAGATAACCGTTCACCAGACTTGAGTTTCGAGAACGAGGCAGATGGTTTGTTGGTTGAAAGCAGTGCATCACTACTAGAAGTATCTCTAAGAGTGAGTTGTTTTATCGTTATACAAAATGTTGTTGAATAAAGATAATTTGAAACAAGATGCGTTTGTGAAACACAATGTCCCCCTAAATAATGTTTGACCTTGAAGGATGACCTTGACCCTTCACCACTCAAAATGTGCAGCTCCATGAGATACACATGCATTTCAAATATAAAATTGCTAGCTTCAATATTGCAGAAGTGACATTACATGAGCAATTTTGACCCATATATTTGACCTTTAAGGATGACCTTGACCTTTCACCACTCAAAATGTGCAGCTCCATGAGATACACGTGCATGCCAAATATCAAGTTGCTATCTTTAATATTGCAAGTGTATTCATAAAATAAGCGATTTGGGCCACATATATTTGACCTCTGACCTTGAAGGATGACCTTGACCTTTCACCACTCAAATTGTGCAGCTCCATGAGATACACATGCATGCCAAATATCAAGTTGCTATCTTCAATATTTCAAAAGTATTAATAAAATAAGCGATTTGGGACAAATATGTTTTACCTCTGACCTTGAAGGATGACCTTGACTTTGACCTTTCACCACTCAAAATGTGCAGCTCCATGAGATACACATGCATGCCAAATATCGAGTTGCTATCTTCAATATTGCAAAAGTATTCATAAAATGAGCAATTTAGGCCACATATATTTGACCTCTGACCTTTCACCACTCAAAATGTGCAGCTCCATGAGATACTCATGCATGCCAAATATCAAGTTGCTATATTCAATATAGCAAAAGTTATTGCAAAATGTTTAAGTTGGCGCAAACCAACCAACCAACAGACCAACCAACAGACAGGGCAAAAACAATATGTCCCCCACTTCTATAGTGGGGGACATAAAAAAAATATTTGTAGTTCAAGGTCGCGGTGTTGTAGTGGATGAGATATCCGCCTAGCGATCGGGTGTTAGTGGGTTCACTCCTTACTTGGGAAGCATTCTAATTATCTCCTCCATGGACACCAAGTACTGGTTCTTCCCAGGAAACCGACTCGATAATGTCCATGTCTGCCTACCATGCTCGAAAGGGCACTTGGCAGTATAAATAGATAGTTGTTTTTCATGCTCTTCCCATTTTTAAAGAAAAAAACTGAAGAAGTTATCAGTTTGGTGATGCCTTAGTAAAATACAGAAAGACCTATAATCTTTACTTCAAACTGCATTTACTTTGCTTGTAAAAATGTATTTATTTATTTCAGCTCCATGACTATGGAAGGTTTACACCAGTACCCGCCATAATCCGTCATCAGTGTGAACAAGTGCAACCGGAGCTGATTTCTGTGGTTACTCAAACCGACGATACGAGAGTTCCCAGAAGTATATCAACCCAGACTTCTACTGAAACGTCGACAGTTGGGATACAAGTGGATCGGCCTAGCTTCACCTTTGAGGATATAAGGGATGATGACGATAAGGTGTTGTTCTACACTGGTATCCCAACTGCTGGAACTTTTGAGTGTTTATTTGATGAGGTCAGTGTTGGAATGAAAGCAGGGTTAGCACGAAAAACCTGTCCCCGGAAAATAAAGTGTGTTTATAAACTGAAAATAGTCATGCTAATATAAACTGGAAAAGTGGCTCCTTAAAACTAGTACAAATTAAGTTTGATAAGAAGCTGAACAAGTGAACTTTGTGAGAAATTCAGTATACAATTTAACTAGAAGTGTTTGACCATTGCATGTATGTATAAGTAATATACTATGTAATTATGTGAATAATACTTAATTTCACATTTTACAGTCAGCTTTCATTTGTGAAAATAAAATTGTTACTGATTATTATTTTCTTGTCTCATATTCCATACAAACATTTTCAGGCAAAAAAAGAAAATTGTGTTTCTGCGTTTGTGTGTTTGTGCCAATATATTTATACATGTTTTCTTGCTTGAAAGCAGTTTTGTAAGACCAAACAAATTATAAGACTGAAATTCTGATAAATATTGTACTGGATTCAAGTTTACATACATTAATTGACACAGAGCGTTGAAAACACAGATTTCTTTTGTATACCTAAGTAAATGTTTGTCTTTAAGGTTTAGTACTGCTACTGAAGACTTAATCAACAGTTAATTTATAATTGGGAGCAATAAACCCGTCAAGAATTTTTATGCCCCCGAAGAAGGGCATATAGTGATCAGACTGTCTGTCGGTCTGTCCGTCCGTCACACTTTGCGTTTAGGTTTCGAAAAATCCTCATAACTGCTATGTCGCTTTGGATAGCAATTTCATATTTGGCATGCATGTGTATATGGACAAAGCTTTTCCATACGCACACAAATTTTGACCCCTGTGACCTTGACCTTAAACTAAGGGTCCGCGTTTAGGTTTCGAATATGCATTTAGGTTTCGAAAAATGCTCATAACTTCTATGTCGCTATAGTGATCGGACTGTCTGTCGGTCTGTCCGTCACACTTTGCGTTTAGGTTTCGAAAAATGCTCATAACTTCTATGTCGCTTCAGATAGCATTTTCATATTTGGCATGCATGTGTATATGGTCAAGGCCTTTCCATATGCACACAAACTTTGACCCCTGTGACCTTGACCTTAAACTTAGGGTCCGTGTTTAGGTTTCGAAATATGCATTTAGGTTTGGGAAAATGCTCATAACTTCTATCAAGCGTATATAGGGGGCATAAGTCATCCTATGGTGACAGCTCTTGTTTAAAACCAAGATTTCTGATACAAGTAGCAACACCTGCAGAGTACTTGTCAGATGTAAAGCAGAAGTCATACCAGCAAAGCTTCCAAGGTGTCTATTAACTCAATGGGGTTCTGAAATGATCTATACTTGGACAAAAAGCATTGTGCACAGATTTTTAATAAGATGCAGCTGTTGATACCTCTGTGTTGATTTTCTTAATTTGGTTCATGCTTGCCACTCATTAATTTCATATCATTTTAACATTTTGAAACAGATTATTATCGTAAACCCTTCGGTTTTTCTCCAAACACAGGTAAGGTAATAAGTGATGGATAATAACATAGCAAAAGTTCTTTTTATGATTTATCATTTTAAGAGCAAATCAATTTAGCGGAATAACAATTGACAATCACGTTGTGATGGTATTAATGAACCGTACACAAATCGTTGAAAAGCATTCTACATGTACTACTGTAAAATTCATAATATGAACAGTTGATAAATATTTATACATTCATACACTTTTATGTACAATATTTATATGCTTTGTAGAGCTAAATGACTATTGAAACATAAAAAAGGAGGGACCTCAATGATGTCCTGTACTGTTGTTACTTAAATTATTTTCTGATCTGGCGTTAACTTTTGTTATTTAACCCTATTCCACTTGGAAGCACAGTGAAAACAGCATAAAACCAGAACAGCATGCTAGTAACTCGCAGTCTGTTCAGGTTTTATACTGTTTGCTGCTCATCAGTATTTAAGGGTTGGAAATGAAGCCTTTAAAACTTAAATTTAGTAATAAAGGTACTTTATTACATTTAACTTTTTAAGGAACTACAAAAGCTTGAAAATACATATCTAAGTGGTAAAGGGTTAATCTCTAGAGAAAAGTGAGACATCAAAATTATAAAAACATATTCTAGGAGCAAGGGTAAGCTTGCGAGAAATTCACAATTGTGATCTTAAATTCATATTTGTTACTATTCTTTAAAGATTGCACTCAATTTCTTTTAAATCTTTCAGTCTCTTGTTTCAGTAAAATTACTTCACCAAAATTGGATGCAGTTACACGTAATTTTCTTTCATCTTCCCAAAGTACGTTCTTTCCCTGACCTCTGGTTAATTTTTCAATACTTTGGCATTCAAGTTCATCCATTTGTAGCATATCCATCATTTTCGACATTTTATCCTTCACAGTTTCACTATTCAGATCTACGCTATCACTAAAGTTATATCCAATTTCTATAAACTTTGGTAATTTCACCTCTTCCTTCTCTTCTACAAAGTTCAAAAGCCATCCAGCTGTTGGGTTGCATATTTTCGAGTTTTGAACGGAAACTGTTCTCATTTACAGAAATCGCAAGAAGTTCTTTTCTGGTGTTATTTTCGACTGGCTCTAATTTTGACTCAAAGGTATGTTTCCGAAATGTAAATTCGCTAGACTTTTTAGGCGTTCGCTTTCTTTTCCGGGGATTATTAAATCTGTCCCACACGCATTTTTTTGAGGTTGATCTTAGAGTGCCGTCCTTCTTTTTAGCAGTGAGATCAGAAAGGGCATACATAAATGCACCAATATGGATACATGCTTCTCCGCTCCTGAAAATATATAAACATAATAATTAGACATACTTTCAAACTGCACTTTTTTTTTTGCTCGAGCATCTAAATTTTGATGAAAATTTCCCAGAAACTGGTCCATCCCGAGAATAGCTTGTGACCAGTATATAGATCTATGAAAATGATTGGTATAATGCCGATTCGGGGATCGTAACTACTAGTTCTTCTTGAATGCTCTGAGGGTTTATGAGTACATTCGTACACCTCACAACCCAGAGGGTAAATATAGCTGGGAGTTGGATTATTGCAACTAGGATTGTAACAGAGGCATGTCTCTTGATAAATTATTTATAACCTCGTTTCAATATTGCAAGAACTTATATGAAAAACTGTGTACACTCACCCGGCTGTGCAATTACATTCCGCTGAATGAACCTGTCCAGTGACCTTTGACAGACAGAGCCACACACTGTGATCTGGGTTTTCTTTCACATTTGCACTCGGTAGAGATGGTAATACTTTGCATTTAACAAAACAATGTTCCCATTTGTCACTTATGTCATGGTACAAAATACTGTGTTTATGTCTGTAAACATAATACAATTTTTTGATCTCAATTGTTTTTGTGTGTTCATTTTCAGCACAAAATAATTGTAGATGTCACTATCTATTAATGTAGGAAAGTCCATTAAGTCACTACTCAACGTTTTTAATACATCTGGATGTGGCAGCTTTTCACCGAGTGGCGTAAAAAGTTTTTCTGTTTTCCTTTTTTCATAATTTACTTCCGCATTCCTGTGCAGCTGTCGATCATTTAATCCTAGCTTTTGTACGCCTTTTGTCCTCAAGACAAGTTCATTCTTATTCCCTGACACATAATGATTATGAAATCGTAAATAATCCTTCAATTGTGCAACACTTAATTTGTCAATTTCGATGTCAGACAGATAACGATCGTTTTCTTTCTCATTCGACGCCATTGTTACTGGAAATCAATACTACCCAGCGATTCAATCGCACATTCTCGGCCCTTTCCGTCAAACATCGGATAAGTATTATGATAATCTGCGAGGGGTACCGAATGCCAGCGATTGAGAACCTCCAATTCCGGAGAATACTCAGGGGAGATATGCGACTTTCCGAAAAGGGCTCAGTGGCCTCCCTTATTCTAGAAGATGCCCAAGGGAAGTAACTGCCGTGAGGAGTTTGATCTAATGTTTGCGAATGGGAGATATAGGCCCGACAATTCGAGTAAAATTACATATGCAAATTTGAATTAAAAAATAGTCATGAGGATGTTAAGCAGCCTTTTATTAAGTGGGTCTTCAACTGTCGGGTCCAAGTGCCCGATAATCGACTTTGGGACCCGACAATCGACTAAAGACCCAACAATACGGCGGTAAAATGGACGTTTGACCCACCATTTTACCCAATCTGAAACTATATATATATATATATATATATATATATATATATATATCACATCTTGCTTTTGAAAATACGCTCATTAATATTTTCGTTAAATCGTCACAAAAAGTGTAAGTAGATTAACCGACCGCCTTGATATATCTGTTAATTAGTGAAAACAAGCGAGCAAACAACATATAGTACTTGCGTTACCTTATAACAGTACCAAACGTGTTCCCGGTGCCGTACATCCTCCCGAGTGTTGGAGCAAACATTGGAGGACAGGAAACAGCTGCAATAAATTTCATGAGCAGCTTTTAAATTGTTCAGGAATTCAGAAAAAAAAAATGGAACTTGATAACTTGCTATTAATGTTATTCAGTTTATGTATGTTTGTCATTGTTCTTTGTAAACTTATCGTTTATGCAGGTTGTATTGT
>NC_068361.1:15097199-15312158 GCF_020536995.1 Dreissena polymorpha
ATCATAGTGTACGTCGGAACAATGTCTCAGTCCCCAGCCCGAAATAGTTATAGAGCAGTATGAAAAGAATTATTGCTTACAAATACACCTAAAACCACGGAACGCGCAAAACTATATAAATTATTTGTCGAACAAAACAAAACATTACAAACGTAATATAAATGACATTCTCGATACATTTGTTTTCTTGAGTTAATATTTTAATGTGAAACATATTTATATCTCTATGTAACGTGAGAGGAAACCATAAATATTTCATGAGCCAAAACCTAGAATAAAGTAAATAAGGAAGTCGAGCTACCGTCCGCTCCACTACTTGTCTTAATAGTCAATGAGTCCTTACCTATGTTGAAGTCAATGATTTCTTAACTACGTTATAGGCAATTTGTATTATCTACCTACTAACCTACCTCCTATAATCGACTGATATATGAACTTCCTTTTGAACTGATATAAAAAAATATCAGGCAGTGAAGAAATAAATGAAGCGGTATGATAAATAAAAAATATTATGTGAGTTTTGGATAAAGATCAAGTTTATCATTCGAGGCATGGAACCATCTTGGTAGCGCAAAGATTGCATACTATTCTATTTATCCTTTTATTTCCTGCCTTTTTCCATTAATACATATCAAAATAACATATCGCAGTTTTTGACGATTTTGTTTTCCGAAGTTGACAAAAACAAATTCTCCATTGTTTTGAAAAAAAACCCACCCAAATCTGATCAAAAATAGCGAGGGTATAGAGTATACGATCGTTGTTATGTTTCATCTGGTAATGCTGCGTTTACACTATGTTCCCGGCGACCACGGCAATCACGTTTCACGCCACCGTTGAGGAAACGGGATGAACGTGAGGCAACGTATGGGGACGGGATAGCCAAACGTGACACAACGGGGTTGCCGTGGTTGCCTTGCCAACATGTTAAACTGTCAAAAAATGTACAACGGCAGCCACGGCGGAAATGAGAAACGTGATAGAACTTTTTAAACGCAACAAAACTTGACAGTACGTAGCAGGCCGTAACAGAACCCGAAAAGGGTCCGTACTCTGACGGGAATCTAATTCATTTTCCGACATGTTAAGTTTCTATCAAGTTTTGTTACGTTTTGGTACGTTTTGTCAAGATTACCACGGCAAGCTAGGATAATTGACAGCCGTTTTACTACGTGTTGATTCCGACGCGTTACGGTGTATTGCGTTTTGCAGGCAGATGCGTTACGGCCAGTTGAGTTGTTGTACGGTGTGACATGATTCGCGCGGTCTGAAGATAAGTTTATAAAAGCCGAGCTATTCAAACAAAAAATTCATTTCAGTCTGAAAACTCGATCAGTATAATGCTACCAAGAAATGCTACGAACAAAGGCTTCCCGTGCTGCAAAGGACGCTCAAGTTGAGGAGCAACCTGGAAGTCCATGCCTACCTTCGCACGATCAAGATGACCACACTGCTCCTGTTGATCCGCCCCTTACAAATTAAGGAGGTGCATGTGATAGAAAGACAACAACCCCTATGGTCATAACAAATTTTAATGAAGAAGAAAAAGAGCTCATAATTGAATTCCTCCAGCAAAATCAAATTATCTACTCACAGACGCTGACAGGTTACAAAGACGCCGCGGCCGGCCAAAAACATGCTCTGGGTGGAGCAGGCCACAGAGATAAAACGCAGCCCTAGTGAATTAAAGACGTGGTATGACAGGATGTGCACTAAAATTTGTAAACTGAAGAAAGCAGCCACCATGTCAGGGCAAGCCGTGAACGAACCCACAGGGACCTTGGCCTCCTTCTTCGTCTTTTCCCGGTCTTTAGTGCTTCTTTCAGCTCTTTACAACGCAAAGATTGTATTAGTGCTTCAAATAAGCAAGCAAACACAAAATCATCCTCGTCGTTCACATCCATGTCATTGGAATTATTTTGTTATAATAAATACTGTTGCTTGAGAGTTTTATTTTATAACGGGAGCACAATCGTGCCCGAAACCTTTCGAATGTCCACGTTTGATCCACACGTTACCTTGACAGAACGTGACAAATGAATGACAAACGTGTACAACGTATCAGACCTGCATAATAAGGCAAACAGCGTGTTGGACCTTAACAGAACGCATCGTACATTGAAACAACATTTATACATCCGTGGCAGACCGTGGATGAAAACTTAGCGCACCGTCGAAGGGCCGCCTTTTCGCTTCGACGGCAAGATACCTTGATAAACTGTGAGGAAACTTACCACAACCTTACAAACCTTGGATTAAAGCTAAAAACGTACAACAGTCACACGACGCGATACGTTTCGGACAAACGGAACTGTCGTGGCTGCCGGGAACATAATGTAAACGCAGCATTCTTAATAGGATGAAAAAGCGTGCACACATTTGTGCTAAAGTCTAAAGGCTTTTTCACAGAATAAAATATGGATATTATGTTTATTTATATTAAATTACATCAATTCAGTAAAGGCTTAGTCAATGAGTCCATACCTATGTTATAGTCAATTAGTCCTCACCTGCGGTATAGTCAATTAGTCCTTACCTACATTATAGTCAATGAGTTCTGACCTATGTCATAGTCAAGCAGGCACTGGGGTGCCACTCCGCTCCACTTCTCATCTCCCTGGCACACCCTCGCCTGATCGCCACGCGGTTTGTACCCGGTATCGCAGACGCACCGGGCAACAGCGCCGAAATTGACGTTTTCTACGAACACCTTTCCATTGGCCGCTTCCGGAAGGGGCTCGCACGCGCACGTTTGGCCTTTCGAAAAAATAGACGGATCCGGGTTTACTATTGTTCCGTGATAAATATTCGACCATCTAAAATTGTGTAAGAACAAATTGTTGTTTAAGAATGTCATATGTAAAACGTTTCAAAATATGAATTATACAATAAGACAGTTTTCATGAGGGTGTTCGAGCTTAATTTTCGTTTAAAGGAAGTCCATTTTTACCGAAAATCTAGTTTAAGCGGAAAGTGTCGTCCCTGATTAGCCTGTGCGAACTGCACAGGCTAATCTGGGACGACATTTTACGCACATTCATTATGCCCAGTTTTTCAGAACACGACTCATATATTGGCAGTTAGGATACTGACCGTGCCGAATGCAGCTTAGGCCGCAAACGCCGTCACACAGGCACGATTTCCGCTTTGATCGACAGTCACTATCGTCAACACAGGACCTTTGGCACTGTCGGCCCACCGGCAATAGGGAGTGACGCTGCTGACAGGGGGCGCTGTTGTACGCTGTAAATGAGTAATTGCAACTCCTCTTGACCTATTGTTAAATGATGAAACCGGTTTAAACCCCGAATGCTCTGGATTGGACACTATAAGTGGATGGACGAACGTTTAAAAAAAGGAGAAATGTACACCTCAATGGGGCTCGAACCACTGACCCCTGGAGCCCTGGAGTAAAATCATTCCGCTGAGTCCACTCGGCCATCCGTGCTCATACAATGAGTGATGTATTTGTGTGTTTTCGACTGTAAAATACTCTTTGGCTATTGGTTACGTGTCATCCATAGAAGTTCATCATATGGTTTGCGCAGGTAAAATTTCATAACGCTTATACCTAATGGAGTTTTTTCCGTGAGTCGTAACTCGCACCCATGATCCCATGGAGTATTCGTTGAAAATATAACAAACAAACTCCACGAGTAATTCTGTATAAAATAAATTAGAGTTACTCGCCTTCGTGTTGATTTTGCCGTTGATGCGAACATTTTTATCTGTGTTCTTTAAAAAGATTTGAGTAATGAGTAATAAGTAAAGTGAATGAATAACATAGTATTATTAATTTAAACACGTTGAGGGCTTAGTTAATGCTCATTGAGATATAAAAAGTTTGTTCAAACTGAAAACAAAAATGTGAGGCTTGTTGGATTGTTGGATACTAACGTTTGATAATGAACTACGTTTTCGTAGAAAGTTGTTGAGTTGAAAAATAGTGGGAGCTCGAGTTATTTGTTGTGAATGTTTCACATAATATGTATTTTAAAGATACACGAAAAGCAGATTTTGTGGTTATTTGAGGTTTTTTTCTGACGATTATTTTCAAAGTCACGGCGGAACTTTTTTAATACGCGCATCTAGTACTTAGTTACGTAGTTAACATGAGCCATTTCCGGTTACAGCTAAATTAAAGGTCAATGTTCGACGGGTGTATAATAATACTTATTTTGATACTCTACGAATCTTTGGACAATTCACCTTATCAAAGGCTTGAAGATTTTTTTCGTTCACTATAATCAGATGCTTAATTATAAAAGTGTAAATAAAAATGAGCTGCATATGTATTGTTCGTAAGATCAAATAGATATAATGTGTAATGAAATGTTTATAAAAAATCAATAAAAATAATTAATGCAAATTAAAAATAATAACAAACTGAAACTTCAGCAGCATGCGCAGTAGAGAAACATTGCAGTAACATAAGGTTGTTTGATATGGACAGGAAACAATTGCTAAACAGTGACATACAAAAAAATGATACTAGACAATAAGAACAAATATTCAACAAACGCCCAAAACTGAATTAAACTAAGGTCACCGTCTTGAAAGGTCGGCGCGAAGTTTAGATATAGTGGCAGACTAAGACTTTAAGGTACATTAAGAAGGTAAAACATTGATATTCACAGTATATGTATATGACATTGTAGCTAACTAAAAATATTGCAATTTTATTGATTGGTTATTACCCATCACTCGTACGGTAATTGATGAGGTTTTATTACATTACGAGCTGAGATTAACCCATTGATGCCTAGTGTCTAGAAAATAAGCAAATGGAAAACAGCGTAGACCCAGATGAGACGCCGCATGATGTGGCGTCTCAACAGGGTCTGCGCTGTTTGTTTAAATGAATTTCTGTATGAAATATTATAAATATAGAAACAAATATACTAAACATCCCGATTTCTGGAAATAAATTGATCCAATTTAGAAGGATGGGAGAGTCGACTAGGCATATATTGGTTAAAACTAGCAAAATTGCAACACTGTCCAAACATTTGTACATAAGCGACCTGTGTTGAAATCCCACTCCCAGCGCATCTGATGGTGATAACCATATCAGACAGATGGAGTTTCAGGTTCAACTCATTCCCCTCAACCCACATAGCTCAAGACCACTACAAAAGTGTACAAGATAAGTATTGATGCAAAGCATCAAAGGCCGTCGGGAATTTCAGTGTAAAAGGCACTCAATGAAGTTACATGAAACGATTTTTTTTTCTATTGTAAATATTAATGTATTGGCCGATTATTTTAAACAAAATAGAAAAAGATACTAGTATAACCATTATCTATGATTTTGTGTTATAACCCCCAAATAACCATTATCTATGATGTTGTGTTATAACCCCCAAATAACCATTATCTATGATGTTGTGTTGTAACCCCCAAATATTTCATAGTTCATTTTATTTACATTAGTTTCCTTTTTTTTACTGGCATCCGTGTGCAGTTTTCATTAATGGAACAGAACTGTGTAGGTTTTAAAAAATCTGCATCATCTTGTTAGCGATATTTCATATTTTTCTCAACTTCAATGGGAGATGATTCTGAACTTATTCTTACGTTGACCATTTACGATAGGGGTTGAGTACTCATTGATATGAAAACACTGTAAAAGTTTTAATGTGTTTACGAACATAATATAAACAAAAAATGGTTACAATAAAACAGCATATTTATTTAAACTAAAATGTCTACATCAAAACAAAAAGTTAACATAGAACACAAATAAAATAATTTGAGTCTACTGGGGCTCGAACCTTGGGCCTCTCACGTGTGAAGCGAGCGTGTAACCGCTAAACAACGGAACCGCTTGAAAAATCACCTTCTAGCTAAGATTTAAATAAGTGACTGTAGTGTAACGGTTATCAATAAAGCAATAAACCGTGTTATCGCTGTCGTCTTGTAAAATTGAAGAAAATACGCGTTAACAAAAACTCGAACAGCAAAAGTCTGCGCTATTGTTCGAAAAACCACAAAATAAATATATTTTGATTATGTTTTGTTGTTATACAAAACCAGAAAGTTTCACCGGTTCGCGTATTTGCCCAGTCCATGTGATCTGTTATTATTGCCCAGTCCCTGTGATCAGTTATTAATGAAAATAATTAGCTTTGCATTACTGGCAATAAATGTTGTAGTAAATGTAATAGGCACAAATGCAGTACTTATTTACATTAATTTACACAAAAAATCAACACTATGCAAGATATTCTTAAAACAAAAGTATATACATTGATCCTTAAAATAACTTCTCCTCCCATAAGCGAAAAAAAACGTATTACATACTAGTCGCCGCACTTCAGTGCGACGCCAATCACTCTTAAAATAATAGTTATAATAAAAATAATAATCAAAATCTTGAAATTACAGCTTTAATTTATCCAAACGTTCGTGCTTTTAGTGAGATAATAACTAGGAGTGTTGACATACACCGTTCAGAGAAAACTGGGCATAATACATGTGCGTAAAGTGTCGTCCCAGATAAGCCTGTGCGGTTCGCACAGGCTAATCAGTGACGACACTTTCCGCTTTTATGACATTTTTCGTTTACATGAATATTTTTTTTCTAGTAAAAATCCAATTTAGGCGGAAAGTGTCGTCCCTGATTAGCCTGTGCGGACTGAACATATATAGCCGAGCTAAATTTACAATTTGCGAAGGTTGTTTAACGGTAATACACTTGAGTATTGTGGAACTGCCACTCATGCGTACCAATACTCCATGCGTGCCAATACTCCAACATTCAATGTCCAGCTATTTAAATAAACCCATCGTTATGTCATTTAAAAAGCATGATTATATACTTTTGTTGTTGTTTTTCTAATCTATTTGTTCGAACAAATAATTGTAGATATCTTTATGGAGGTGTTATAATTTTTCATTCGGGAAAATAACAGTAAAACACGCACATATTGTGTTTGGAATGCGACAAACTCATATTTATTACAATACAACTGTCTTATTATGTTCAAGAGAAAAAATATTTTACGACATGTAATCGGACTTTTGAAATGTTCTGACATTGAATCAATCTGTGTGTGAAGTATATTTGTATCGAGTACATCGGGAATTGTCTATATGGCCCTCGCCCTCAGAACATATGGACCGTGCTCTGTGAAAATGGGGTTTACTGCATGTGCTTATAGTGTCGTCCCAGATTAGCCTGTGCAGTAGGCACATGCTTATCAGGGACGACGCTTTCCGCCTTTATGGTATTTTTCGTGTACAGAAAGTCTCTTCTTAGCAAAAATCCAGTTTAGGCGGAAAGTGTCGTTCCTGATTAGCCTGTGCGGCGGTCTTTCGAAACGCCTATCTCGACGCTGCCAGATTTGAAGCAAGGCGTTGTTGATTATAAGTTCAGTACGTGCAACGAAATATCCTCTAGCTTCTATGTTTTATATGAGGGAGAGAGGAGAAAAAGGATATTTGGTAAGGTAGAGAAAAACCGAGAGTCAAAGTTAATTTTACGCACTTGGGTTCCCCACAAAAAATCTCCTGAAAGATCACGTGGCCAGGTCTGCACTTCAGGAATTTGAAAACAGGCAGCTAAACCTGGAAATAAACTCCGACTTACACACCCACACACACCGTATTGAGAAACGGCTGGCTGGTTACCGCATTGTTTTGTACGCGCTCCGGTAAGCATGTTAGTTTGATGGTAAGAGTGCGGGAACACACTCCGGGTCCAAAAATAGTGCAGCATCAGGCGCAAAATTGCATCATCAACTTCGAAATACACTCACGCACATACGCATCACGAACACTGTATTTAGGAAGGAAAAATATATTATGTTATCTTCGAACAGAACGAAAGTAATTATGAACGGTTCGTGGTTTTTCGATTTCCTTACTATGTTGCGCTCATTTTACTGGTATACTACGTGTTCCAGTATTGGTGCTGTACATATCACCAAAGAAGGGGCTCGAGGGATTATCAGTTCTGAACAAATTTCAGGAACGTTGTGTAATTACGTAAGTTTCAATGCCTTAACAGTGATGCAGGTCTCTAAATGGCGTTCCAAAACTAGTGGTAGTTTCAGAATAGCATTAAGAACGTCAGACATTGGCCTGGAAAGTGAAGCGGCTTTTATTTTATGGCTTTTTAGGCTAAAATTTTAGAAGCAGCGCGGGCTTCTGAGGCTGGTGTGCTTCAAAGGGAACTCGTTGTGAACAGGTTTAATATTTGAAGCGACTTGACTAATTTAACTCTCTGTTCATAAGCGAGGCAGCCAAATGAACATTATTTATTGAATTGTTGAAAATTTGTAATGTCCTTCCGATGGCTTCGGAAGGCACATAGTGATTGTGAGGCCGCGCACATAGCGCTCGGTGGTATCAGCATCTTGATTAACATTTCTGGCATGTTATCTTTTTGTCAGGCAAACCACGGAGCGTATATCATCTAGAGTCCGTGGGCGAACGACGTAACGTCCTTGTATGACGTTGACGTCACTTACTTTGTTTTCGATTATTGTTGATACTTCTCGAAAGCATTACGTCGAACGCGTATAGTTTAGTACATGTACATTAATTAATTATTAAGGAAACAGAAGTAAAATCATTACACATGTAAATGCTATATATTTACTATTTTATGAGCGATATCATTAAAATCGTCTGTTCTGTTGTAGTCAGCTGTTATACTATGATATGTTTTAATTAACATTCAATTCATATGATCGAACGTTATGATGTTAATTAATTTATATTTCATTCTTTGGACGGCAGGAAATTTAATCGAGATATGCTTGGAACCAGTCCAAGTTCCGTTAGAAGGTTGCTGCTTCATAGTTTAGTGGTATGTAACCCGCATGTATTCAGTAGTTTGTATCCTTCATTATATCAACTTCCGGTAAAAAAACCGTCAGTCACATTTGCAAACATTTTACTTGAATTTCATGGCACTGAACTCGTAGTTGCCGTCGTTTCGAATGCGTTTGTCGAAGATAAGTCACTTCTGTCATTATCTGTACGCCATATTCGCTGACACTCGACAGAAGGTAAACAAAAGTTACGTACGACAGAAGGTCATTTTTTCATGTTTTTTTTTTAAAGTTTTAGTCACATAATCATAACAAGGTTTTCAAAATGTCGCTATCAAAAAAACAAATGAAACATTGTAATAAAAGAAATTGTTCTTATTCCTTACAATATTAACTAAAGGTTGTATTCAACATGTAAGCAACAACTGTAATCCGAGGTAAGAACGGTCTGCTCTGGTTAGCCTAGTTGCTCCAGGCACACTTCCTCCAAGGTTTACAGGTTTATAAGTAATATCCTTCAACTCTGTTCTTCATTCAAGAGCAAATGTAATACAGATTGTTACCAATTATTTTAATTATTTTAATTAAGTCTCTAAAGGTACGCTATAATAATTTGTTTTCTAGATGATTTTTATTTGTGCAAAAGAATGTGCAGAAACCCTTGTGGCACATTAATGCCTATGCGCCTAAGGTCGTCACAAGTTTTCAGTTTGTTTTAAAAGAAGTATAATTAATGAGTCAATATTTATGGGAAATGACTAAAAAGCTGCATGGGACCATAGTAAGGGGTTCCATTTTCTGGAATACTACTCTAGCCAAATGTACCAGTCTCTGACTTTCTTATTTCTGTTGCTATAGAATTATTTTTCAATAAAGAAAAGTGTATCAATTGTATTATATAATCCAACTAGCAGGATATTTTACTCCAGCATTTCGCGCTATTGAATAAAAAATCCATTGATTCTTATCCTCAGCCAGTGATTTTTTTGCCGAAAATTAAGGTCAATATTCGGCTGCTTCCTTGAATTGCAAATATTGACGTTTTTTCCATAAACACTGACCACAATTTTTCAAAAAATGCCACATTTTCCCAATAAACCCAATTATATAATACTGTTGTCCAGCGATATTGTCTTAGAATGAGTGCTACCCGAGAGTGTCGAGTTTTCCCCGAACGAAAACTGACTTAAGTATTGGTTCGCAAATTAAGCCCAATATATAGGATTTTACGTTGCTCTCCACACATCTCTATATTGCGGAGGATACCGGAGATAGTCAGAGTATTAGATTGAGCATGTGTTAACATCATTGTCCAAGATGGCGGCAAGCAGAAGAGAAATTACGATTAACGGGGAAAATGACAAATTACAATCAAATAAACTATCCAATGTTATGCGTGTGCTATAATTAATGATACAGACTACGTTTTAGATACAAACAACACATATTTAATACAAATCTGTACCATGAATGTGTGTCATGGAAACCAGTGTTTGAAAATCTGAGTTCAGTCTACTCGCAAAGTGAAAGACGAGTATCTTTTGAAAATGGAAGTAGTCAAACATGATTTGATTTATTTGTTAGTGAATCTGTGTATAATCAGATTCATAAGCATATTCTGCTTTATTATGTTTGTCACGCTGTATAGTCTACTGAAATAGCTTTGAACTAAAGATGTTGAATGCAAGATATTGAAAGGTAAACAAATTAAATATATTCATTTAGCTCTGTCTAATACATCAATAACACAACAAGAAAAACCAAAGAAGTGTTTGTTAATATTTGTTAATGTTTTCCCAATATGATATTTAATTTAAAAAAAATCAACTTAATGCACTGAAAGAGGCTATGTTTAAAGGTTGTATTTTAGAATCTATAGATTATTGCAAGTTTAATAATCATGTGAAAGGATGTTAACTAAACATTGGATTCATTGTAAGAAGAAATTAAAGCAGCACTTTCTGATATAAAAATTCTGTCAAACATGCACTTAAAAAAAATTAGTTATGTAACTTATAATCAAATTAATAATGCTTCACTGTTCCCAATTTCATGGTTTATCTAGCTATTTTTCCCAATTTTATGGTTTATCGCGCTAATTTTCCCAATCCAAATGACACATGCTGAAAAAAAAAGCCATATATTCACTAATTGTCCTGAGGATGCTCAGTATTGAGATGGGGGCAACAATAAACAAGAGGGTCATGATGGCCCTGAATCGCTCACCTGACTAACCAAATACAATCCCAACCCAGATTCTTGTTAGCTGGTGGTTTATCAAGATAAACATTCTGACCAAATTTCATAAAGATTGGATGAAAACTGTGACCTCTATAGTTTACACAAGTTTTTCTTTTATTTGACATTTTGACCTAGTTTTTGACCCCAGGTGACCCAAATACAATCCCAACCCAGATTTCACCAAGATAAACATTATGATCAAATTTTATAAAGATTGGATGAAAACTGTGACCTCTATTGCCTACACAAGGTTTTTTTCTATTATTTGACCTAGTGACCTAGTTTTTGACCCCAGATGACCCAAATACAATCCCAACCCAGATTTCTTCAAGACAAATATTCTGACCAAATTTCATGAAGATTGGATGAAAACTGTGACCTCTACTGTCTGAACGAGGTTTTTCTATTATTTGACCTAGTGACCTAATTTTTGACCCAAGATAACCCAAATACAATCCCAATCCAGATTTCATCAAGATAAACAATCTGACTAAATTTCATAAAGATTGGATGAAAACTGCGACCTCTATTGTCTACACAAGGTTTTTTCTATTATTTGACCTAGTTTTTGACCTAGTGACCTAGTTTTTGACCTAGTGACCTAGTTTTTGACCCCAGATGACCCAAATACAATCTCAACCCAGATTTTATCAAGACAAAGATTCTAACCAAATTTTATAGAGATTGGATGAAAACTGCGACCTCTATTGTCTATACAAAGTTTTCTATATTATTTGACCTAGTTTTTGACCTAGTGACCTAGTTTTTGACCCCAGATGATCCAAATACAATCCCATCCAGATTCCATCAAGATAAACATTCTGACCAAATTTCATAAAGATTGGACAGTTTTTCTATTATTTGACCTAGGTTTTGACCTAGTGACCTAGTTTTTGACCTCAGATGACCCAAATACAATCCCAACCCAGATTTAGTTGAGATAAACAATCTGACCAAATTTCATAAAGATTGAATGAAAACTGCAACCTTTATTGTCTCCACAAGGTTTTTCTATTATTTGAACTAGTTTTTGACCTAGTGACCTAGTTTTTGACCTCAGATGACCCAAATACAATCCAAACCCAGATTTCATCGAGAAAAAGATTCTGACCAAATTTCATAAAGATTGGATGAAAACTGCGACCTCTATTGTCTATACAAGGTTTTTCTATTATTTGACCTAGTTTTTGACCTAGTGACCTAGTTTTTGACCCCAGATGACCCAAATACAATCCCAACACAGATTCTATCAAGATGAACATTCTCACCAAGTTTCATAAAGATTGGATGAAAACTGCGACCTCTAACTGACTAATGGGATTGTTTACCCTCGGGACTTCGGTTATAAACCATTGCCCGAGCACTCTGCTTAACAAAGAACTCTGCATAAAAAAGCCGAAAACGGCCATAAAATGGACAGCCCGATTTTACTGGGCTGTACCATTGATATAAAAAGAAAACTTTGCAGTGTTGGTGCGGTGCCTTAATAAAAATCTATTAGTTTAAAAATATCTAACCTTGATAAGAAGCGTTAAAAAGACGCAGTACTTTACAATGCCTAACGCTGTTAAAAAGCGGCGTTTTTATTGGTTAATGTACTTATAAAACAATGGCGCCGATTAGCCGAAAATTCTTGTTAAGGATTGCAAGTAGGTCAATCCGTTTATAAATAGATTTTCCCACGGCTGACGTTGTACTTTAAGAAAAAGTAAACAATAATAGTTTATATGCAAAAATATAAATGAAAGAAGGATGATAAATCCACAAGAACTTGGACTTGTTTTATAATTATAAATTACTATGTTTATGTTATGTTACTGAGCTTATTATTAATTATTATCATTAATATGATGTTGTTATTGTATGTTATTGTTTGTTATGTTTTTTAAGGAGGAGAGAGAGAAAGAATAGCCCAATTTTTATAAGTAAAGATGGTGAAAACACACATACTGTTGTATGTGGCATCATCATTACCAGACCCACTGTTCAGTATATACTGCAATGGGTTTGTTGGAGTCTTTAGACTTTGTGATCTGTGTTTGAAATGTTAGAGTCCAAATAGGACTATTTTAATATAAGTCTTATAGAAAAAGGGATACACAGATGTGTAATATGTTTGAGTAATACAATAATAATACTTGAGGATTTTCCAGATCACAAAGTGGTTGAACATTGCCACAATATGTTTACATACATAGTCAAGTACCATTTTTATGCCCCCCTTCGAAGAAGAGGGGGTATATTGCTTTGCTCATGTCGGTCTGTCGGTCTGTCGGTCTGTCGGTCTGTCGGTCTGTCAGTCTGTCGGTCCGTCCACCAGGTGGTTGTCAGATGATAACTCAAGAACGCTTGGGCCTAGGATCATGAAACTTCATAGGTACATTGATCATGACTCGCAGATGACCCCTATTGATTTTGAGGTCACTAGGTCAAAGGTCAAGGTCACGATGATCTGAAATAGTAAAATGGTTTCCGGATGATAACTCAAGAACGCATACGCCTAGGATCATGAAACTTCATGGGTACATTGATCATGACTCGCAGATGACCCCTATTGATTTCGAAGTCACAAGGTCAAAGGTCAAGGTCACGGTGACCCGAAATAGTAAAATGGTTTCCCGATGATAACTCAAGAACGCATACGCCTAGGATCATGAAACTTCATGGGTAGATTGATCATGACTCGCAGATGACCCCTATTGATTTTGAGGTCACTAGGTCAAAGATCAAGGTCACGGTGACCCGAAATATTAAAATTGTTTTCGGATGATAACTCAAGAACGCATAGGCCTAGGATCATGAAACTTCATAGGTACATTGATCATGACTCGCAGATGACCCCTATTGATTTTGAGGTCACAAGGTCAAAGGTCAAGGTCAAGGTTACCCGAAATTGTTAAATGATTTTCGGATGATAACTCAAGAACGCGTTTGCCTAGGATCATGACACTTCATAGGTACATTGATCGTGACTCGCAGATGACCCCTATTGATTTTCAGGTCACTAGGTCAAAGGTCAAGGTCACAGTGACAAAAAACGTATTCACACAATGGCTGCCACTACAATGGACAGCCCATATGCATGCTTTACAAACAGCCCTTGTTATGTGTATATTTAAAGTTTAAACTAAATGCCACACAACAAGATCTAATCATTGGTGAGATATGTTTATAGTTATGAACATTAATTAATAGGGATGCCAGAGCCTGATTTAACAGCTCTCAAATGTAAAGTAAAGTTGCATGTGTACATGCAATTATAAGAAAAGGAAAGGAAAGAAGACACTATATGATAACACATAGGGAGTATAACTCTCAGTTATATATTAATATTGCAATTGAATATTGAGTTGTTAAAAAAATAATGAGTACAAGTTTATGTATGTGGCTCAATGTTGAACACTTGCAGACAGGGAATGTAGCCGTAATGCTCCAACATAAGACCCTAACTGTATGGAACTTAAGGAGGATTGGGCTATGGAGAAGGGAGGTTCTCCCAGAGTGGCATTAAAACAATATTTAAAAGTGGGTTTAGTAAAAAAACCTTATATGTTAAGGGCAATAACTTACGTGTCTCCAAACGGTCACCTTCAAAGGGCCACATAAAAATTAAGGGTAAGACAATGTGCTTTACAGTTAAAAATGAGACAAAAACAGCTACATTTGTTCAAAAGGTACATTATTTACAATATATACAGAACTATATGCATTTATATATTCAAAATACATGTTGCCACTCTGGAGGGTTGTAAGAAGGGGAGATTTTTGGAAGTGTAGGCCGTTGTGGGTGGGGGAAAAGAAGAGCCAGCAGAGGTGGTGCCACTCAGTTGTACTAAGGGAGGTAATTGTGGTGATGGAGTCTACAATGGTTGTTTCCCCTGGACCAGAGGGAGTGCACGGTAATTGAAAAATAGTTTGTATACTATTGAAGGAAAATTGATAATGGTAAGATGTAAAATGGTAAAAAGACCAAATATTACCTAGATGCATTAGAATAAACCAAAAAATCTCTAATCTAACCAATATTATTAATATATTGGTGATAACAATGGAGGAAATAATACTAAAGTACCTTGTATGGTATGCAAAATGACAATTTAACAGAAAAACAGAGGCATTTTGCTATATAAAATAGCAATTTAATATAAAAATAAGGTTATTTGCTATTAAAGTAGCAATTTTAACATGAATTAAAGCAATACAAAGTAAAATGGTTGCTATGGTGTAGGAATAGCAATATTGTGATAAAAATTAAGGCAGTTTGCTATATAAAATAGCAGTTTTTCACAAACATAAGGAAATTGCTACACAAAATAGCAGTTATAACAATATTTAATGTACTCCAAGGAACAAAATTAGCAGTTTCAACAAAGTCGACAATACTTTGTTCTGGATAGGGCTAAATGCGACCTCTATTGTCTACACAAAGTTTTTCTATTTTTTTACCTAGTTTTTGACTTAGTGACCTACTTTTTTACCTCAGATGACCCAAATACAATCCCAACCCAGATTTTATCAAGATAAACATTCTGACCAAATTTGAAAAAGATTGGATGAAAACTGTTACCTCTATAGTCTACACAAGGTTTTTCAATTATTTGACCTTGTTTTTGACCTAGTGACCTAGTTTTTGACCCCAGATGACCCGAATTTCATCAAGATAAACATTCTGACCAAATTTCATAAAGATTGGATGAAAACTGTGAACTCTACTGTCTACACAAGCAAATTGTTGACGGACGCACACACGCACGCACGCACGCACATACGGACGCCGGACATCACACGGTCATATAAGCTCACCATGTCACTTCGTGACAGGTGAGATAAAAAAAAATCAAAATTGTGTTCACACACTTTCTATTTGTACTGTACTCACTACTGGTATCCTGTGTACACTACTCGGTCCAAAATGCAGTTATTAATCAATAACAACTAGAGAATATGTACAAACAAGATGTGTTTGTGAAACACTATGTCCCCGTATATGACGTTTGACCTTGAAAGATGACCGTGACCTTGACCCTTCACCACTCAAAATATGCAGCTCCATGAGATACACATGCATGTCAAATATAAAATTGCTAGCTTCAATATTGCAGAAGTGACATTACATGAGCAATTTTGACCCATATATTTGACCTTGAAGGATGACCTTGACCTTGACCTTTCACCACTCAAAATGTGCAGCTCCATGAGATACACATGCATGCCAAATATAAAATTGCTAGCTTCAATATTGCAGAAGTGACATTACATGAGCAATTTTGACCCATATATTTGACCTTGAAGGATGACCTTGACCTTTCACCGCTCAAAATGTGCAGCTCCATGAGATACACATGCGTGCCAAATATCAAGTTGCTATCTTCAATATTGCAAAAGAACTCATAAAATGAGCGATTTTGGCCAAATGTATTTGACCTCTGACCTTGAAGGATGACCTTGACCAAGATGTGTTTGTGAAACACTATGACCCCGTATATGACGTTTGACCTTGAAGGATGACCATGACCTTGACCCTTCACCACTCAAAATGTGCAGCTCCATGAGATACACATGCATGTCAAATATAAAATTGATAGCTTCAATATTGCAGAAGTGACATTACATGAGCAATTTTGACCCATATATCTGACCTTGAAGGATGACCTTGACCTTGACCTTTCACCACTCAAAATGTGCAGCTCTATGAGATACATATGCATGCCAAATATCAAGTTGCTATCTTGAATATTGAAATATTGCAAAAGTGTACATTAAATGAGCGATTTTGACCCATATATTTGACCTTTGACCTTGAAGGATGACCTTGACCTTTCACCACTCAAAATGTGCAGCTCCATGAGATACATATGCATGCCAAATATCAAGTTGCTATCTTCAATATTGCAAAAGTTATTGCAAATGTTAAAGTTGGCACAAAACAACAGACCAACCAACCAACAGACCAACAGACAGGGTACAAAACAATATGTCCCCCACTACTATAGTGGGGGACATAAAAAGAACATATTCTTTGTTTATAACAACCAAATATTTTTTGTAAATGCTTTTCGAATCAGCATTTTTTTCCTTCTTACCTGTACCTGAAAAGGGTACTTTCTTAATTAAGAAAATATTACAAAATACCCTATTGCCATCCACACAAGTCCATAAAGGAAAAAAAAATGCGTTAATTTCCGTTCAAGACCGCATTTTGTGAAATTATACACATAAAACGAGAAATGTAACTGAACATTAAATATCGAGCAAAAAAGGCATGTGAAAAAATATTGAGATGGTTTTGTGCAATTAAGTACCAGCCAATTAAAAGTTCCCAATCTGACTATTTCAAAACACGAAATTCCCTAATTTTAGGGTTACTTGCGCTGATTTGTCCATATAGGCGAGGCACCTGTAAATTTCCCAATTGGACAAAAAAAATCGCTGAGAAACAAACTAAAGAAATGGACCAAAATACAGACATGGACGCATTATATTGACATGGGGAAATGTTTGTGAAACTGTCCTAACATGTATTTCTCTGGATTGCCCCACCTTCCATTGCTTTTAGGGTTCTCTGCATTATTATTCTCTCTCTCTGGAAAAATGGGACTTAATGCATGTGCATAAAAAAGTACCATCCCGATAAGCCTGTGATGTTTACACAGGCTAATTAAGATGACACTTTCCACTTTAATGGAGTTGTTTGTTTAAAGGAAGTAAACAAAACGAGATTCAAGCCTAGGTAAACGTTTTCCTCCCTGATGAGCCTGTTTGATGTGCACAGGCTTATATGGGATGACACTTAACGCACATGCATTAGGCCTTGTTTTTCTCACATAAATGATAAATTTATTAACATAACATTAATCATGTACAGTCCTTTCTAAATGCAGCACTCCTATCACCACTTATAGCTAACCATAATACTGATGTCACTGCTGCATAATTTTTTGTGTCATCACATTCCACGACCTCTCAATTAACACTTGCATTTTATATTTCGTGTTCTTAAGAATATGATGAACGATTTGAAAATATGCATAGTCCAGTACCTCTTTTTAATTGGATAGTGATAAATAAGCTCTTGTAATTGAGTTACTAAATGTAATTCAGTCCTGAAACTCGCAACTTAACAAATCATGTTTCGTTTTAAACACATTAAAAAAATATGTTTATAAAAACAATCTCCAGAAAATCCGGATATAGCCGTTGACATTAAGATAAATGCCAAGCTAAGTTTAAATTAAATATATATACACCAAACAAACCTCTCAATTGTATGCACAATAATTGTGAACATAGTTTTGTATATTCAACCAAGAAAGATATAGTAATACACAACTTACCGCACTGTTACATTGGGGATGTTTTACTAGTAGTTCAATAGATCATCCAAGTACATAAGAAAGACCAAATTTATGACAAACACACGAGTTCATTCAAATGTTTTCAAACACAAAAAAATTAATGACATTTAAATTTGACGTATTTTGTGTAACTCGACACCCACACCCACACACACACACACACACACGCACACACACACACACACACACACACACACACGCACACACAACCAATATTGTGATATAACAACAATGAGTTATGAATCGAACTTAACCGAAAAACATACAAAGTTATACACCATACGGCATTCCATTTCTAAAATGCATGACAAATCTTTAGTAATTTTAGCGTCGTGATTAAAAGAATAAATAATAATAAATAATTTTGATTATTAAAATGACAAATTCAACGGAACACAATTCCTGTCCAATGCAGTAAGAAAAATGTGTACCGATATATTGATGTTGATAGTGTTAAATGTTAGTTTAAACTTTAAACACAAAATGTACAAAGTTCTCTTTATAAATTTAGAACAGAATTGATAACAAAACAGTGGGTCACGCACGGGAAGTTTACATGTTGTACCCTGTTTTATTATTATTATATTGTATTTAACTGTATGTACTATAACGATGTCTAGTCATGCAGCGCTAATTAGAAGAGCGTCTTCCCAGCAAATCGAACCAGTCTTGTCCAAAATGATGAATTTTCGATGAAAACCGAAGATTTTCATGATTGGAAACTACTGTGATATAGCCTTGCCATAACAATCGCCTATTGAATTACTTTTAATAGAGATTTAACACTCGATCGCTATACATATTTTAGAAATGTACCGCGTGTCCATCATGGTTTACATAATTGAGTTTTACACTACAAACCACACTCAGTTAAATTCAGCTTTGTGTCTGCATTTTTACTGTTCATATATAACGTGTGCAAATACGATTTAATTAAAAGCGTATTAAGTTGTAATATTTAATAAAACAACAAATTTATTATCGCTTGCATGATGACTTGTTCACATTTTTGTAAAATGACGATTTTCGAAAAAAAGTATCATAGATTCAAAAAAGAATGCACGAATCATGTTTCAACAAGCAAAATGACAATCTTGACAAAGAACACTTTTAAAATATGTGTTCATTAACGGAGAATGATATTTCGAAATCTGTAAACTAATAAAGCGTTTGAAACGCCCTATCTCGGTAGTATAAAAAATCGTAGAGTTGTATTAAAGCGATTATGTTACACCACTACTGAAAGGCGGCATTGCGCAGTGGTAATGCGTTCGCTTTTGCTACCAAAAGTCCTCGGTTCGAAAACCGGAGAAGGCGATTTTTATTCAACTTTGTTCTTTGCTATTATAGTAAGTTAAGATTAGTGAAAACATTATATATTTGTTAGTAAACACATATTATGCCATTTTTCAAAACTGCAAAAGTATGTGAACAAGTCCCTTGAATTACTTTTTAAGAAGACCCATAGGGCATTCCATTTTACCATAATTTTTTTGTTTCCATTAACTTGATTTCTTCGGAATCTGCATACATTTTGAATTATATATTGTATAGATTATACATATTTATTTTGTCCTAAATATCATTATTATAGAATATAGCATGAATATTTAACAAAAACCGAATAAAGGAACATTAAAATTAACTTTATAATATACCGATCTATATTATGGTTACCTTAATTTTCTTAAACCAATACAATTTAATGTTCATGTATTAATGCTTTATTAATTGACGAAAATGCGACTTCTTTGATCCCTCGCATACCCCTGATTGTCCTTCGAAAAGTAAGGGGCCGACAGTTATTAAGCGATCTTAATGGCAAGATCATAAAGCTAATCGGATTATGATAATCAGTTGGGGATTCGTTTGGAGGTTCGTTTGCCAATGAGAATGCTACTTTCATCTGACACATAAATTAGAAAATACGATTAATTTGGACAAAATGTTTGTGTGATTAAATGACGAAATTAACACTGCAGGCTTAATTTTGCACACCTCTATCGAGAACGTGTCGTTAATATGGCGTAACATTTTATTCGCCAAAGAAATAATTTAGATCCAAATAGACCAGTGCACGGTGGCCAATGAGACCTTAATGTGCACTGGTAGTAAGACAATCTCAAAAGACAAATTCATGTCTGAACGCAGCACCGCTGCAGAGCACAGCTCCGCCTTTATGGCCCACTTGTTGTCATCAGCCGTCGTCTTCATCCCCGAGACGGTTTCCCCAGCGCGTTGAGCGCACTAGGTACCGCCGCCCCGGGGTCCCTCTTTAAAGCCACCCCCTCGATGTTCATGGGTTCCCCCCGCGCTTATAGGTACAGACCCAGGTCCGTCCCGTATGTCCCCCACACTGGTGGTCTTGCTGTCCCGCCGTCCCCGGCCCTCTTCAGACGGGACCTCTGGCAGGTCCGGGCCGGAGAACTCTCGACGATAAACAGCGGGTGACAAGTCCGCTGCATCTTGGAGAAGACAGCAATCCCAGCAGTGTGGAAGACGTCCGGCTCGAGAGTGACGGACTCTGCTGGATTAGCAGAGCCACCCGCAGAAGTTCCCCTCTATAAGGAAATATGTACAGGTGAGAAAATCTTCTGCGGGCGACTCTCGCCTCGGTCGCGACGCGCACGCTCCAGCAGCTGACCGAGCTGTATATTGAATGATAAAAAATACATTTTAAATAGAACACAACTATTGAACCCAAGATATTGAAAAAGCGCGGTATTGGTCCTGTCTTAGACATAAACAATCATTGTGTTAGATGAGAAGCTTAACGTTTCGTGGCTGATTTTCTTTCTGCTGAAAATACTTTTTAATGAAATAGGTTATTAAAAAAGGAAACAGTATTATCTAATAAATTTGGGTTTAGGTTGTGACCTGTTCAGATTTATACCCGGGAACGTGAACGGTTCAAATGTTGTTCTGAAGGAGGTTGTTGAAAACGTCCTGAAGAAATTTATTGGGATTGCCTTTGGTGGCCATAGTGGAGTAAACAATACCATGTAGGCCATCAACATGAGGTATTGGTGGCCAGGGCTGACAAAGGACGTAAAGAAATACATAAGTATACATGTGTAAAAAGGTGGATATAGTAAAGTAGAGTTTAAAAAGTTTTTTTTTACTTTTTATTTCGTTGATAAATTTTTACTTGATGATATTTATATTTATTCAATTTTGCCAACAACAGTGACCACCAAATCACTTAAGAAAGGTGAAGTTTAGTTAAATGTAACGGTATCTTTGGTCAATATCTAATTAGCCTTATTCACTGCCGTTAATCAAGGTGGCGCTCAGGCCCTGATGTTTTGATATTTCATGGATAATTATACAGGGTAGGAGGGTTTTATATATTTTTTTCAGCAACTTTCGCATTATTTTAAAAATCGGTCAATGTAGTGCAATTCAGCGAAGATAAAAACATGCACAAATGTACGGAAACATACAGTCAGGACCCATTTGGAAACATGAGCCAATGTATAGGAGATAGAGATTATGATAGGAGGCGGCGCCAATGCACGATGTATTAATAAACAGTTTTTCAACATTGTACGTAGGTCCAACTCTTTACAGCATATATACACATTATCGAAAACATGTACATTTTAATACATAATTCATCAACTCAATTAGGAAGTAAGCAACGTGAGTAAAACAGGTTGCACGATACATACCAAAATTATGTACTACTCAATAAAACCAATTATGTATTTCTAAACATTATCAAAATTGTTCATCTACAACAATTTTTTATGAGCTAATTATATCAAATTAAAGCTGATTCACGAAATACACATGTAAATATTAGATGATACGTCTGCTTGAAACGGTGAGTTGTGTCCCTTAATCCAAATGCATAATTTATTAAAAGGCCATGGTCAACCAATCTTAATAAGCCTCTTATATGTTGTTTTACCCACTATCAACTACAAAAATGTAGATAGTTCGGTCTCTTTCAATCCATCAAGGCATTATTAGAAAACTACTTGTTGTAATTAAAAAACGTACGCTCCTCAAATGTGTTGAATTGGTCAGTTTACACATATATAAAAATTAGGGATGCAAGAGGTTACAAAAATCAGTAACCGGTTAACCTTTTGCCGTAACCGGTTATTAACCGGTTAACCGAAACGCTTTAGGTAGTTTCAATGTTAGAGTACATAAAAATGTCATACCGCTCGAACCGCTCTATAAAAACGAAAGTAATGTCTAATTTGAGATCGCTTGCGTCATTATTTTTTATTAGGCCGCTTATATAACGTTCGCGTCATATCGCTCACAAAAAGGTGTGTTTCTTTGTTAATTATGTTTCCATTTTTAAAGCTCAAATTGACCTTATATTAACATGTTTTTTTCCTTTCTGGTTGACGTAAAGAGGGTCATGTGTTTCAATGAATCCGCATCTCTCTTTATTGGATAATTGCATATTTTCAATTATTTTGTTATTTGCATTTTAGCGTCTTTAGCCGAATTATTATCGTTTAATCTTCATTTTACATTTAAATGTGGGTAAAATAAAGAGCACAAATTCAGATTCTGAGTTAATTCTTTATTCACAGTTTCTAGTTCTGTCTGCAGAATAAATCAGTGATACACTGCAAACAGTGAAAATCAATCGGACAGTTCAAACAAAACATCACATATACAAGTATTTGCACAACATACAAAGCACAACATTGTTCATTTGGTCAAGAAAATGACCTTGTCAACAAGCTTGTGGCTGATGCGGTTGCGAGCCTTTGTAACAAGACGCCCTGTTTTGGAGAACACTCGCTCCGATGGCACGGATGTCGATGACACGGACAACAGCTTCTGGGCGACATGCGCTATTGTTGGGAAACGTTGTCTGCGTTCACACCACCACACCAACGGGTCGCCATCGGATTCACAATTCACCCGCATGTACGCATCCAACTCATCTTCATGGTTTGTAGCCTCTGTCGGGGATGTGATCAGGAAGCTGAACCTTGGCCTTTTAGTCGGAGGCTGCTGACTATCATCTCTGGTATGAACACGTAGTGGTACCTCCTCCATCATTCCTTCGAGTGCTGTACGCGTCTTATTCTTCAGTTCCGGTGTCAGGAAGTTGAGGCGCTTGTACCGGATATCAAGTAGGGATGTTACCACTGGTATGCTTGCGGCCGTCTCAGACTCGTAAGGCCGGAAACGGCGTTTCAACTAGTCCCGGAGTGTCTCCTTCACGCGACTTATCAACGCACTATCGTCACTCGAGCAGCCCAGGCTGTTAATGAGCAATCCACAAACAACGGGATATATCTCGGATGACGAGACATGCGTGTCGGAACACATGTTATTTGTTGCCTCTGTGAGATCTTGCAACGCAGACGCAACGTCTCCGGCAATCTCCCACTCAGCGTCGGTCAGCAGGAGACCCCTGTCACGCTTCCCTGTTAGGCGTGGGTTGAGTAGGATGTCGGTAACAACACGACGCTGCTCCACAAGGCGTTGCAACATCATCTGCGACGAATTCCAGCGCGTCGGAACATCCTGAATTAGGTCATGGTCAGGAAGTTGCATGACAACACGTCGCGATCGCAGCTCTGCTGTCATGGTTGTGGAGTGCCGGAAGTGGCCGACGATCTTTCGTGCTCTCGACATCACGTCTGCTTCTGACGGAATGTCCATGACCGGCTTCACCCACAACTGAAGGGTGTGTGCGAAACAAGGGAGGTCCTGCCAGTCCGGACACAGACGGCCGGCTAAGTCCATATTTCTGGCATTGTCGTGAACACATGCTACAACACGTCCCTTCAGACCAAACTCATCCACACAGTCCTTAAGGCGAATAGCAAGGTTTTCGCCGGTGTGTCGCTCTGGCATAGCGCGGGTCATAAGTATGCGCGACTCCATTGACCAGTCTTCTTTGATGTAGTGTGCGGTTACTGTGAGGTATGCCTCTGTGGCATTGGATGTCCAGGAGTCAGTTGTGAGAGCGACAGACGTGCTTCCTTGAAGACTGGACAGCAGAGACTTTTTTGCGTCATCATACTGCTGGTCAATGCGCGCCCTGACGGTTGTTCGAGAAGGCACCTCGTACTGCGGATTCAGAAGTTGCATCAGATGACGAAAACTCTCGTGTTCCACGATTTTCATGGGCACGTATGCCTGGACCACGAAATTTGCAAAGGCCTGGTTGATCGTCTCGCTCGACGAAGGACGGGGGGGGGCAAAAACCTGGTGTAACGTCTGTTGCTTTGCCACATCCGGACTGGCCTTGTTGTTGTCAACGGACGGATGCTTAAATTTTATATGATTTCGCAGATTTGAGGTGCCGCCATGCAGTTGAATTGTTGCACTGCATAACAGACAAGATGCAGTGCTCTTGTCTGCCGATTTTCTGAAGTGTTTCCATACCTCGGACGGTAATGGTGGCATCGTTGGTGACGTAAATTACAAAAATGATAGTAATTTCTCAGAAGCAAATACGACGTTTACTCGACAAGATTTTAACTACGAATGCATTTATTCAGAAAATTGTTTCTTATAAAACACGGTATTTTCGCGAGCAATCAGTGTTGGATATTGGTTAACAAAACATCAAAAAAAGCCGTGCATTGTCTAAACTGTTTTTTATCGCGAGTTCGATAAACGTGTCAATTACGTCTTCGCTAATAGCCCCCACTCCCCGCAGTTCGCTAGTTAAATTTTCGCGAGTCAAACAAAACAATGGTGCCAATTATCAAAACGTACCCCTATTTGTTATCATAAAGGTATTGATTTATTGCTTTATTGCTGTGTTTGTTGACACGTTATTTATTACCGTCGACTGTGCGGCATGTTGTTTTAACTAGTCGCCAGCGCAATTTGGCAGTATGTCACGCGAAAAAAGTTAAAACGTTCAAGTTATTCGATGAAAAAAAAACATAATCAAATATATTTTTCAAGGTTAACCTTTTGCCGAAAATGTAACCGGTTAACTGGTCGTTCGGTAGGTTAACCGGTTAACATCTTGCATCCCTAATAAAAATAAGTCATGTCAACATAAAACGTAGAAACCAAACATACAATATGTCACTTTAAAGTAGCTATAAGCATATATTGGCGCCACCTCCTATTCTTAGCGCCACCTCCTCGGCATTGGCTACATCTCTTTTTGAAAAATGAACAATAATCTATTAGATCGGCTAAAGGCGATATTTTTATGAATGCATTAATGTGAACATATTCAAAACATTGTATTAAGTAATTAGCGATTTAATTGGCTAGGAATGTGCTCGTCAATCTGATATTTTAGGTGAGTGCATGTGCCGCTTATCGGAAGTCAGACCCATTAAAATCTGCCAAGAAACCTGAGCTCCAGCAAATAAAGGTATTGCTTAGAATCTACTACTAAAACAGTACAAGGAGACACTTTCATTTTAAGCGAATGGCCTATTGAAATAACAGGACAACACATTGATTAAGTTATGGATTTTATATATCGTATATAAAGAAACTTTTTTTCATATATTATAGTGTAATACATATAACGAACCTAGTAACTTCGATATTGTTTTTGTTTCAAAATTCATCTATATTTAATTCTTATTACCGATTAACTTTACATGTGGTGGACAATGAAAGATCTCATTCAGTCACGCAATCACTTACTATATACCATATACACTCTTGAATTCCTGTAAAATAATATATTATTATTTTTCTGTAGATTTTAACTCTTTAGATACTATAAAATACCAGATGGCCAATATTTTACATTATCTCTATTAATACCATTGTATGAAATTAAATTTTGAACATTTTTGAAGGAACACAGGTAAGGAACAATACATGACAACATTTGTAAGTCTCAAACATACTGGACTTATATTATTTCGCAGTTAATATGCACAAATAATTATATCCACCAAATTGAATTAACACAACACCAGACGTCGTTTTTAAATGCGTTTAATATAAAGCTATGCCAAAAAACTGAATTGCAGGCATGCTAAAGCGGCTTCTTATGAACGTTGATTACGCCTACACAAAGAGGGTTTGGCTTTAAAGTTTTTGGTTTTACTTTGTACAATTTCGTAAGATTAAGAGAATACATCTTTGTGTTACGAACGTCTCATTATTCCCTAAGCCTACGTTGCTTTTTGTTTCTTGAGTTTCTTGGTTTCCGAGGCTTCTTTGTCTTTTGCTGCTTTCTCCGCAACCTGTCTTTCTAATTCTTTCCTTTCCCTCTCAGCCTCTTTCTCCTCTTCTTCCACAGACCCCAATCTATTACAACGGCCAAGCACAGACTCCATCCATCCAGTAATGTCAGGGTGGTGAAGATTCAGGAACACGCTGAAGTGTCGTTCCTTCGAGCAATCATATGATCTGCATCAAAATGAATATACTATTTGATTTTCTATAGTAGTTAACATCCTCTTTTAATAACCGTTCAGAAATAAACATTGTGAAAAGTCAACGGCACACGGTGGAGGGAAACCTTATTACAGCACAAGCTCAAATGTACAAACACTGAAACTTCATCTCCATCAGCTATGGAGAAACATGATTTTAATGTGTTGTCCTTTGTTTATCGCAAAGTGTAATAAGCTCAACGCGATCTATGAGAGACACGTATTCAGTTGAAGCCATACACGTGTATTTGTTTTGCTAAGAATGGTATTGTTACCTACCTGAGGCTGATACCCAGTGCAGTGTATCGCCCCATGTATGGAAGTTCAGCCATGTAGACTCCACCCACATCCCCTCGGCATGTTTCTCTTTAAACACATGGAAATAAAATGTTGTTTTCACTATTAGCAAATATTTGATTTTCGAATATGTGTTGTGCAAAATTGCTTAGCTTTTACAGTTTGAATCAGTAAGAATAAGCTTTCTTTCTACACAGCAAACACGAAAAGATTAAAATGCAAATCAACTATTACCACAACGTACGTTTCTGTTTGTATGTTTCCAACGCAGAATACCCTGTCCGTGTCTAAACCGGGATACATTAATTCGCATTCGCGATCTGATTGGATGCTGCGTCTGTTTTGATTGAGAGCATTCCATGGTGTCTGTCTGTGCTTCTCTGGCATTAGCCCCCAGCCTGCGGTGAATCCCTTTGCATTATTATGCTCAAGGCCCTTTAAATCCTTAAGGAGACTGGCGGAGAAGTTTAGCAGCTTACCTGTGATAAACAGAGGAACAATAAATAGGGTTTCTGGTTGGTAAACAGGTTTAGTCTCAACGCAATTTGATCCAACTATCGGTTTTGGACATCACATGGCTATGAAACGGTTTTGTACAAAAAATGACATGAATTTGGTTTGTGAATTGTATTAATGATTTTTGTAATGAAAATACATTATTCCTAGGAACAATGTAAAAAGAGGAGTTTAAGTTTTCCGAGGGAATTCCAGGATCCTTCAATTTAAATGAGTGATACAAAAAAGCAAAAGGTATCATGTCTTATAACCAAAATATATCATGAATGTTATTTTTGAATGTTCGCAGAATATTTGAGTTCTATGGCCTCGCTGCTGGACCATAAAATGATGATAATATTCATATTAAACGTAATTATTTACTCGCATTTTGTGAATCCGTGGTCTGACTACACTTACAGACGAAGTTTGAAAGTGTTTGTAATTTACATTTTGTAACCCAGTTCTCTCATAAAACGTATTTTTAATTGACTGTTAGCACACATTAAACCATAAAAGTCATACCAACAGTTTTTCTGAAAAATGTCGAAACACTCATAGTTTGTATTTATAGTATGATTAATGGGCTAGAAGAAAGCAAAGCAAAAGCGTGTTATTAAAGTGCAGGTAACACAAAACACTTGTATTTACGGTAAGGAAAGCAAATCGGTTTGATAAACGAGTTCAGAGATGCCCTGGTCTTGTTGATTTCACCCAGGTCCAAGATTGCGACGTCGTTGTTTCGTATTCCATACTTGTCCGGAATACCGGTATAGGTCGGGTGTCGAATGACCTTGACAGGATACGTTCTTTGCTCTTCGTTGTCTTGGTCAAACAGTTTGATAATTCCAAGACTTACGCTGATCTTTAAAAAGACACGAGTTAGCGTTGGAAGGACATACACTAATCTTTCAAAAGTAATTATATATGTTACATGTGTTTGCATGGATAATGAAAGTCTAATTCCTCTCACCTATAAATGCAGATGTTATGCAATACACCATTGAAGGAAACATATGTGTGCACTAATGTTGTTTTTTTTTAAAAGTAGTTTCGTCCAAAAATGGAATAACTCTTAGCAAAATGTTAAGTATTTTACTACATTTTATGTGTCATACGTTGTCGATACCTCATGAGCTGGGTAAGAAACCAACTCTGTTGTTCTTTCGTTGACCTCTGACACGCATCTGGCCGCAGTAATGAAGAACTGGTCACATAGCAACGCTCCTCCGCACAACTTCACCCGCGCGCCTATCCAACCTATCCAAGGCCACGCTCCCTTCAAATGTGTTTACACATTTTTAAAAATTCTTTTAAAGTTTCAAACCGATCATGTATTCACAAATGACAACACACTAACTGATTAATCAGTCCAATACACAATTGATAAGAATTGTTTTATTTCAAGCTGCAGTCCATCGAGTAGGAATCAAAACATAGTTAATTTGCATTAACTGAAATTAGTTGAGAGTTTATCAAAGGAAATTGTTTTTACTTACGAAACGTTTATGGTGTCAATACATGTAATTGGTACAAGCGCAACACCAAGAACATGCAGCTTGAGCCTATAGATTTATGACGGGTTATATATACAGAGCCTAAACGACAATAACACTGCAGACACATTGTTCGTTCACCAATTTCAATGGGGTATAGTTTTTATAAACTGTAAACTGTTCATAACAAACGATTTTTATGAACATAATTGGCATAACGCTGTTGTATTTACTTTGACGGCTTCCCCAGTATCCTGTTGTACGTTTGCTTTTCCGGGCTTACCGCACTCTCCGAAATCTGAAGGTCAAAATATTTTATAATTTTTGGCAAACCATGACCATGGGATTGCAAAAGTTCCCATCACAAATTGAAATACCCATATAAGAAAAAAACATAAAAATAAAGCATATTTACACGTTTTTGTAAAGAGTGAAGCGAAATGTAAATATATTAATGACAATCAAATAAGACAATTTAAATGAATTGTGTCAAAATCCATAGGGTTTATATGTATATAAATAACTTTTGTCACGAAAGCTATTTATTCTTATTGCATAATCGATACACGTGTCATTAAAGTCCCCGAATATATCAACTTGTATACAATTTACTCGTAAAAATTAATCGTAACACAATAATTTCTGACAGAGCTGATAGAAGTTTTTTGTAGTCAGTAGGGTGTTCAAATTACAACTAACATTTAACATGTGTTGAACTGGGAATCATAATAATTGATAAGCATTTTTTTCTAAGGTTTTTTAGTGTACAACTGTGGGGTAAATTACTTTGATGAATTGTAGTAAAATGCGATTTGATTTATAATAGATAATGCAGGCATTATGATCGTAATGAGAGTTTAGACACTTTCTGCAAAATATGAACTCTAAATAACCTTAGAGAACACGAAGCCTTGAGAAACAATACAATTATTTTTTCGTGGCATTAATGATACATACGCTATGTTGCGAATTATGTTTTAAAGCTACGTAGAGTTCATTTTCAAAATTATACAACCTTTAAGAACCCCGGAGCTAGTGTGAATTGTTCAATAATTGCAGTTGGCAGGAACATTAGCATATACAACGGCATTTTAAATTGTGTTGTCTCGAGGCCGCAAACATAGCGATGTATACTCGAAGAAAGTAACCCACCAATATTTCTGCCAGCGATGGTGTCACTAATCTTCTGCAAGTCTTTGAAGTCGTCCAAAAAGAACACGTGCTCATGATGAGGCTCGCTTGCAATGGCGCGCAGGATCTGGCGGTCGAAGTTTCGCCCAACAGCAAGTGCAAATACTTTAAATCCCACCTCTGTAATGTAACATATCACTCCCAAACTAATTTCCCATGTTTCATTTATCGATCATTAAACACGTTTTATGCTATAAATTAAACCATCATGCATCAGAACGAGAAAGAATTGCTTATTGACAGGTAAATATGATTAATGCGGATCTTCATTTTTTTCGGATACATATTTGTGTAATTGTTTGAACACTATAATTCACAAACTTTGTTCAGTTTCAAAACGTTTTTGCATTGCAAATAAGTAGTTTTACGACAATAACTGTTTGTACTGGTAGACAATTAGTGGGTATCTAGTAAGAACAGCAAATGACCATTATTTACAAGGCTACGTTAAAATTGCAAACAATACAAGAGTCCCATAACGTTGAGACGGTGAATAACCACCATATTGTCCTTATCTCTTAAAATTTAGAGTTTCATGATCCAAAGCATGATCCATTTGTTATAGCAGTATCAAGATTTCGTATGACGTCTGCAAGACGTTTTCAAATATTGGTTAAAACAAAAAGAATCATTATCAGAATTGATGTGTTTATGTGTATACAATCATGTATAAATTATTATGATGTAGTTTCTAAGTTTGTGCAGCACTTTAATTTTAGCTACACCCACCAAAACATGATCATGTTATAGTAATCTATATTCCTTATAATGTCTTTAAAACCGTAATTCATAATGATATATAATGTTCTTTTCAAGTTATGTCATGTTGTTTGTTGTTTGCTGACGAACGGATGAACAGTGGAACGGAATGACAAATGGCAAACGTATAGCTCAATATGTATACCAAATCAAGTGATCATTCCTAATGTATTATCGGAGTTATTACACTTGTTAGTTTTGTTAAGATTTAGAACAAGAGATATGACCGTGCTTTTAGAGAATAGTACGTTAGTGGTCTTGAATTGATCAGGCATGTTGAAGAAAGGTTTTAAAAAGGCGATGTACACACATAAAACTAATAAATATGATGAATCCAGTGGGGGACTTATAAAACAACTTCATGTAGGACCGTTCGTTCTAATTACATTAAACGTTATATTTTCTAGAAACGGTTTTCCTGATTCACTGGAAGATTATTCTGTTGGCACATATGACCTTCATGGTTCGCTTATCAATATTCATAGCTATGAACATGTTCTCACACGGTGTATAATGAAGCGGTCACGGTATATTCACCTTAGGTTTCTGTTGTAGCAGTCTCATACTTATACTAACCTTTAAGGTGTCGTATTCGTCTCTTTAACCTGTTTGTATCTCGCTGTACAGTCTCTTCTGCATCAGTCAAAATAAATACGGCTCGATTTGTGTCCGCGCCTCCCCTATGGACATCTATGGAGTTGGTGCAAACAAACAAAAAAGGTTATGATTATCGTATGTCCGTCTTATTGTTTAACAGTACGAATGCAGTTCATGAAATTACTTGTGTAAGAATCTTGTAAACATTTTCAAAGGTTAGTATTACAAACATCACGGTCGAACACAATTATTAAGTTCCGTGCTATGAGCTTACAAACAAACTTACCTTTTCTTATTAATTCCAAATATACATCCCTGACTGCCATGTCTATGGCTGCAATGAGAGATGTCCCACCGCCGGTATTCTGGAAAAAGAAGGTGAACTTACGGTATGGTTTATTTGTTGTTGTTTTTTCTCGATGTATATAAACATTCTGTCATGTGTGGCACAACTGTTGCAAACTTTTGTTATATTCAATAAAAGACATACAATGTATACATGTATATGATCATAAAATAAAGTGCTACCATGTAGTAGCAATCATGTTCAAACATGTTATACAAGATATGCTAATATATACTTGTTTGACCTTTTGGTTTCCTTTTGTTAAAAAAAAAGGTTAATATATTGTTTTCTATGGTAGAATCTATGGATTCAATTTGAATCTTTAGTTTAAAATAATTCTCATAAACAGTTCAATGTTGGTATTTGTTTTCTGTATTTCATGCTGAATATAAAATATTTCATTAATATAATTATGCAATTCACAACGTTATTTACCTCTTGTATTTTTAAGATTTTTGCCCCTAAACTGATGTCTAAGAGAGGTAGTTTAACATTAAATTGTTGTTTCTCTAGAAAGGATGTCAATTGATTCCACAGAGATTGAATATATTTACACTCACAGAAAAGGTGATCTATTGTTTCAACATGTTCACAACACATATGACATAGATTTGTGTTGGATAGGTTGCACTTATTTGTAGCTATGGTTCTCTAGATGTATTTATATTCAACATTTCTCAGTAGTTGATTTATATGGCATGACAAATATTTGTTTCCAATTAAATTCTTTTTTTCCAAGAAGGTTTTGCCATTTAGTTTGAGCTTTTGAGAATTCGGCATGTTTTTTTGATTGCGTAAAATATTTTGTTTGTTTTGTTTTGCAATTATCTTTTCTACGAATGTTTTTTGAGTACATGGTGTGTTATTTGTATTGGTAGCAGCTTTAATATGTTCGGGTATACTTTTGATCAATGTGTAGTACATCAAGAAATTACTTGTAGGTATTCCGAATATGTAGCAAAAGTTATCAAAGGAATAGAAGTGGTTTATTCTGTAGTCTTACAATTGATCTACATATTTTATGTTTCTTTCAAACCAATGCTTATAGAAAAACGTTTTATTGTTAGTTGTTATGTCTTTATTGTTCCATCAAATTATTTTACTGTTTATTTTGGTTTCTAAATTATTAGTAACTTTACACCATGCCGATAGAACATTCCATAGAAATATGTTTTGGGTTGAAATTTCATCTAAGATATTATTGTCGATATTACATTCAAACCGTTAGGTGTCATCATATGTTTTGAGAATTTTCTGGTAGAATAATTTCCATTTACTCGTATTGGTATTATCTAAATATCTTTTCACCAAACTGCATTTGATTGCATTCAGGAATGAATCTATGTCCGTTAGTCTGATACCTCCATATTCTACTGATTGAATTAATTGAGTTCGCTTAATTTTATCAGGTTTACCGTCCCATATGAAATTAAATATTTCTGCTTTTATATCTTCAATAATATCATTTGGTGGGTTTGGAACTTGCAACATTTTTATTTCAGTGATTGGACTGTTATTCTTAATGCATATGTGCTTTGATTTTAGAAATTGACACATCGAAATTTACCTCCCGTCAACTTTCGATATCATGATCTAGTCCAAATTGTATAAAACAGCCCGTGAACATATAGGTCAGGGTTTTTACACTTAACATCGTTGAAATGTCGGCTACAACGTGCAGCTTATATAGGGATTGCAAGATAAAGAACAAATTATCCATATCTGATTTGTTGTATACGTTTTTACATATTGAGTTGATTGTGCAATGCACACTCCGATAATTTGGGGAACACAATGGGTTGTGAAAATAGTTGTTTGAATAAATTAATTTAGGGAATTGAGCTACCAGTATATGCGTATTTAGTAAACATGTTGTTTATTTCATTTCAGTGAAAACATTATTTTGTCCATCGACACATCGTAGAAGTATTTATGTTAATGGATATACTTGCTTCCTTCAAGTGCGAAAAATATGTTATTAATCATGATTGCTTGATGTTAAAGAGTTCGTGGACTGAATTAAATTGCCATTTGATTTTCATTGCACTTGTTTACTTGTACGAAAATATATTTTCGATGATTCTAAATGTGATATATATTTTTTCGTAATCGTAATGCAATCTTTTTATATTTTAAAGAAGATATTAAGGGGTTACTGCGCTTGTTTCTAATCAAAGCGTTAAGATGTTTTCTTTTGTGTGTGTTTTGTTTGTGATTATAATTATGTAAAGTCTAATAAATGTGATATATGCAACTCTGCCTGTAAATATGATCCTTGACAAATATTAAGGACCATATGATATATCTAGAGGTATCACTGACAATTATTATTCGCCTTTACACACATATACAACCTGGACAATCCGTTTTGTTTTTATTCGTGTAATTTTCTAGTATAATGTCAATGTTATCAGGTTGTTCATGGGCTCCACAAATCGTTTTGTGTCGATAAAAATAAGTACCATACAGTTATAGAGTAAACAAGCCTAATGTCAAAAAAAACAAAACTTTTTCTTCGAATTCAAATTTGATCGTGAAGGTGGACACATGGCATGTGTGTGGGAAACATATAAGTCGGCATTCGTTCCAATGAAATTTTGGATCCCTCATATCATGCGGTAGTCGCACTCCGGGAAAGCGCTATTTGAAAATTATGCGCTGTATTTTTACCTTTTACCTCAATGTTCAATCTTACCACTGTAACCACGTGTTTCTTGTACGTATCGGACTAATACAGTAATTGCAAATCATCCATTTTCAAGTTTGACAAAACAGTGCTTCATAAGAACTTTGTCTCCTTAGTCTGACCTTAACTTGACCGTTTACAACACATTACTTTCACGGTACATAACGTCTAATTTAGCTGCAAAAAAAAGTGTCAAGTTATTTCAAAATCCTTTAATGCACGATTTAATTACAGTCATCACCAGTCCTATTTTAACAACATAACCCTGTACGTTTACATTTTTACTTAACAAATTGACATGAGCACACAAAATAGCCACATTGTTTTGTGTCTTACATATCGTCTCATATATTTGAACATGTATGCAATTCATGGTGAAATTAAAGTACGTATACGCCTTAGTGTAACTTTAAAGCGTTGTATTTTAATCAAAGTTGAAAGGAGCCATGTGATTGTGTCGAGTTGCACAGCGTCTCATGCAGTTGAATGCATTTGTCAAGTTACTAAAAAATTCCTTCAATTGATGAGGAAATAACAGTCCGGGACAGAACTAAGAAAGTTTATTTCCTTCTGGTCAAGCTAGAGTTTTACTTCGTTTAAAATTGGATGGGTTGCTTAAATCCGTGTAAAACGACAGCCGTTCGTAAAAATTTACGATAATAGAAAGCTACTGTAAATGCAATTATTATTATTATACAATTATTCTTATTAAATTCAAAACTTGACAGAATAATCATTGTTTTAACCAAAGTACAATATTTGGTTTAAAGAAATTCATATTATGTCGTCTTTCATTGTAAGGCAGAATTTCATCCGAGAGTCAACGAAGTTTTACGTAACAGCAGTTGGTTATAATTGTTTAAAGAACATGTAGTTGATGACAGCATTTCTTTTCTTAAATCAGTTTGATCAACTCACCTGTTATCTTAAAGTCGCTATGACGTCACACGACTTTAGCAAATACTTTTTTTTTGTATAAGGGCATAATTTTGTAAAAATGCAACTATTGCCAACCTTGCATTTAATGTTGGTATATGTGCAATAGAAACGACCCAAGTTTTAACTATCTGAATCAAATATGCTTTCGAAGTTGAAATTGCATTTTTCCAAGGTTTTTACACTGATATTATTACTACAGTGTCTGTTTTAATGAGCCTGAAGCGAATCATACCTTTATTTGGTTGATCTTTTGTATTACCGCATCAACACTTCTCAGAGTTGGATCATTCAAGTTGAAAACGAGGGAAGCAGTATGGTCGAACGTTATAAAGGCAAACCTGGTCCCATTGCCTCCTGTGAAACAAAAATAAACACAGACATACACAAGACATTTGAAACACATGTACGGTACCATAGAATTATTTTTGCTTCAGTCATATTGACGAAAATAAAAATGCAGTAAATGAAAGCAAAGATACATACTTGCAAACCTGTATGGAATTTGTTAACAGTGCCTTATTTGTAAACCAGTTTTAAAAACCATTCGTATTTTGATTCCACAATTTAATTAGTCTTCTAACTCGTTACCCAGTTCCTTTAACTAGGAAGCATAAGTACTATTTTCGGACTGTACTGTGCATTGTGATCAGCTATCGCAATGGTCTGCGACACAAGTTGCATTTACCAAAGTACTCTCGTTTTGGTTGTAAATATTTATTTCAATTGCGAATCTTCAGAAAAGACTTTTAATGTCTTCAAATTATCGATATCTCCATATTTAAGAATACATTGAATGTAACATTCTGGTTATTAAGTATATGCGTTTATAACGTTGCATTGTGTAGACATTATTTGTTTGTCGAACGTTGAAATGATTAGTCAAACGTTGAATCAACAACGAATACACTGTTCTTAAGCAATAAGTGTTGGCGTTGAAATATTAAGGGAAAATCGCAAGAAACGTCTACCTCCGTCAGCACTAGCTGAAACTCCAAATATCTTGACAATTATTTTCGTGAAGTTTTTTGCCAGTTCCAGAGACACATGACCAATGCTCGCTGACGTGTCTAATATGACTATGACGTCCAGTCCTCTCTTGCCCACACTTAGTCGAGCTGAAAATATACTATCTGGAGATTAGAGAGGATTTAACGATGGTTATTATAATCAATACAGGGCACATATTTTGATGACACATATTTAAAAAAATAATACTTGCTTAAAACTCGTCTTAGAAATTAGTTTGAGAGCTCACGAATTGCTCACATGGAATTAATTGAACTTTATAAATGTATATTCCATGTGTATATATAAGGTTTAATCACTACTTAACGAGCCTCTTTTAAGTTTGCTTACGTATTTCCAAAACCAAACGTATACTTTCAGAAAGTATTTTTTATTTTATTTGTCCATAAATTATCGCGCATCTAACGATCAAACATTATTCAACATATTGTTTGAAAAACTGACTTTTATGTATTTTCAAACTGTGTATTTAAACAGAAGAAAAATAAAACAGACGCGCGGGAATATACGGTTTTGAAGTACACAATAGCACAGAGCAAATTCAGTCTTTAAATCAAATAACACAATATCCTAAATGTCGCTCGATTGTAACGGATACCAAAATGAGCAATACAAAGTTTCTATCTCATAGCCTTGTCTGATTGTGAAAATATTTCTTTTTAAATACCTTTGGGTATATAATATGATATGGTTTGAACTGAAAACTCGAGTCAGGTCCCGCAGAAAAGTAAAATACGTAGAATAATGGCTGACCTTGGGCGCCCGGGTCTGACGTCCCGGCAAAGCGGTCGATAAACTTTTCCTTCATTGAAATCGCAATATCAACTGCGTTCTTGTAACCTTACAAATACAACAAAAAAATAAATATCGAGGGAGAATGATAAGGAAACCCGTTCTAAAATCTATATTAAATACTACTTACATCATCCATAACGTGAACTGTATAATGGCATTATAATAACTTATACCTCCAGATAGTGTCTAAACATTTCGCGGTCATTTTCAAAATTGCATTCTATAAAGGACTCATATTAATTCACAAGATTGTGTTCCCAATTATCGATCTTCAAGAACGGAAATGCATAACTCACTTTTAAACCAGACATAAAAGGTTGACTAGGATCTAGTGTTTACAAGAAATGGCCTGAACGCAGAAACGCCATCATTGCATTTCGTATGCCCGTACATTTACTCTTTGTATACTTAGCCGTTCTTACATATGTATGAATGTCACGGATATATTAACTCTTACTTCTACACATGGGTGCTAGCCCACTCCACGCCTGGTATTCTAGGCATACGATTTCCTCCTGGCCCTCCAGTGCGTAGCCGATATCACACGAGTACCTGAAATAATGAAAACAACATAGCCGACATTTTTATCAAAGCTTATCTTTTAAACATTTTTTGTCTTAACAACGCGTTTTCTTTGTATGCAGTAGGAATATATCTGCATGAAATACAACACCATCAGTATGGAGAGCACCGATCTTATGAACACATGCCTTGCGCTTGGGTTAAATCAAAATAAAGTCGCAAAAAGCCAACCGTTCTTTTACTTTTTTCTAGGCGATTTAAACACCCAGTCTCTGGCGCGAACGCCCAGCAAACAACGTCGACTGTTGGCATCAATACAAACTGCTTCTACAAGGCCGTCCGTCAAACAGGTATGTACATATTTTCCGAAAAATATATCGTGCATTATAATTTTAAGTTTACATTTCGAAAGCTAACGTGAAAAGAGGACCTGTTTGATGTAATATAAAAATGCATTTTCATTTTAAAGACTCCTTCATTACATGCTAATTAAAACCGTTTAAAAAGAATTGTAAAACAAGTAGAACATATTTTGTTAAGACAAATGAAATACAATTAAGCATTGCTGCCGAACTATTGACATTATAATTTAAAATGTTGTATTATACTTTATAATATACTTATAATGTAATTGATTGTCATCCAATGGCAATAAATTAACCAGCAAGAAGCACAGGAGTGAGCATAATTGCTGCAGTAAACGTAACATTTCAACATATTTTGCTGATTAAAACAGGAAACAAATTTTAAAAGCAAGTGGAATATTCCGAGTGCTCAATAGCCTCATTAGAAGAGCCGTGAAGTGGCCTTGTCAAGCATACATATTAAGATAAACAAAGCACAACGTCCACTGTACAAACAATGTCAAGATGATATATGAAAGTAATTGTCAGATTGCTACGTGAAAATACACATGTAAAACGTTTTCTTGGTATACGTCGAAAGTACAAATCGGTTATTTGGTGGTGTATAATAGTAATATTATAAATATATATATATATATATATATATATATATATATATATATATATATATATATATATATATATATATATATATATATATATATATATATATATTTATTTATATGTATAAATATATAAACATAAATATATAAATATATATATATATATGGGTGAATATTTGATTAGGTTCCATTTACTGCCCATATTCAACAATTATCTAAATGGTAGACATTAACGGAGATTAGTTTCATAATTACAATTTAACAATATTATAAAAGAGTTCTTAGCAAATCACACGCTTAAAGCAGTTGTATTCTTTGTCAAAGCAACTAACCCCCCATGTATTTTAGTAACGGTGTGTTGTCCGAATTCTTAAAAGATAATTTTCTTGATTGTTTTATAAACAAAAATGTCAAACGAAAATAAAATAAACCAACCATATGGAGCTAGATATATTTAAACTTAACTTAATAACAGTTACATTTAGTAGCTTTATATGCAGAATAATGTTTAATGGTAAGTTATGGGTCTGTCCGTAATTATTCAAGTCGACACCGTTACGAAGAAAATGTCATCTACCGCACGGGAATGTAACGGGGATAGAACTTTTCCGAAAAGTAAACATTTTTTCAACCTTTCACGTCATAAAAAAACAATGAACAGAGCGCGAAAACTGTAAAAATCATAAACAAATAAGTAAAATATTGAACGTACTTTTATTCTGTGTCAACACCGTGCTTCCATTTTCTTTGCTATTTCCACTTTCTGTTCTCTTATGATTAAAAAAAAAAATATGCATTCGAAGATGCCACAAAATAATTTGTGCGGCATGTGCTTTTGAGACAAGTAGCATGCTGTTTGTGGATGATCAAATGCCTGAATGTTATGACCGTTACGTTCCATACCGTAACGCTGAATGAGTAACGGTGTTTACAACATCGTAACGGTGTGCACAAATATATACACACATTATGGTGTGAATAGACTTCGTATTCATATCGCCGATTGTCTTTCAAACAACATCGCAAATTTTACATGGAATTTATCAGACAAAAATGGAAAATGAATACAATTGGAACCAGTTCTGTCAGAATTCCTGAATGCCATCACCGTTACGTTTCACACCGTTACGCTGAATGAGAAACGGTGTTGACAACATCGTAACGGTGTGGACAAATTTATACACACACTATGGTCTGAATAAAGTTCGTATTCATATCGCCGATTGTCTTTCAAACAACATCGCAAATTTTACATGGAACTTATCTGACATACATGTCTTGTAAAAAACACGCTGCGAATTAACATGAATATGAAAGTATAAGATACTCTGTCCACACCGTTACAATTGTGACAACACCGTTACGCCGCAAAAAAAAAAGAATAAGTTTATATACATTAAGATTAAAAAAAACTGCAAACGTGTTTTAACATCATAAAGTCTTCAAAACGATGTCCAATGAAAGAAGAATTTAGTATATAAACATGTACCCAAACATTTTATAGAAATTCTTGAAGTTGTAAAACGTCATTAAAATGTGTATTTACACCGTTACGCACTTAAGGTTCTGAAAAAGTCACTTACGATTTCGATTTGATGTAATAGCCACTCATGATCACTTTATACAATGAAACAACGCAATTTTTTTTATTTCATTGAAATCAAGTTAAAATATAAAAAACATTATCAAACAAGTATTTATGTCCGTAACGCTGTTCTCTTCACAGCTTTTGACGTGCGTGAAATAATCCATCATAATCGCGATCTGGGCCCCATTAGGTCGTGCCCAGCTAAGGTTAACGTCCGTCTGACATGTTCGTAACTGATAAAGGGTCTGTCGACACTCCTTCACTAATTGTGTTTTTGAATATTTTTCTATTAAGAATGGAACCTAATCAAATATTCACCCATATATATATATATATATATATATATATATATATATATATATATATATATATATATATATATATATATATATATATATATATATATATATATATATATATATAATGTACTTAGTTTGCACACAAAAAGAAAATAGTGTTTTCATTTTAGAATGCGGTAAAACAACTTATAATATAAAATTATAACCTGATTTTTTGTTCACGCCCTCTTTACATACATGGTCTCTTGATGGATACAGCTAGAAATGCCTTATAATAGTTCTCACTAACCTGGCCTTGTCGCCCTTCTGGTATCCTGAGACATACACGCGCCCGTTGGTGGGAGGATACAATATTGGACACTGATGTTGGACTGAAATCAAACGTAGTACATGTAACGAGACTATTTAGCAACTGATAAATCATAGGGAAAGCAAATAGTTTAGTTATATATGTATACACACATTTTATTTGAATTCAGATAAACATGATTGTGGGCCCAAATAGTGCATGTGTATAATTGCTTTACGTATTCCTAAATACTATTCTGTTTTGTCAAACATTAGGGGGAAATCAGATTTCTTGTAAATGTTTTGATAGTTTAACAACAGTTTCTTTTTTTGTTTTATGTTTAAAAGGCTTATAGCACTAATGTATGTTGGTTGATTAATGCACTAGTATATTAACTCATGTGTTGCTTATTGTGTCATTAAGTCCTACATAAATTCATTTGTTGATACCATTTAGCATGAACTCCTACAACAATTCGCTCTTTGATTCAAATATTCATTAACTACCACATGTTTTTCATACCATTATTCATTAACTCCTTTAAGAATGCATTTATTGATACCATAATCCAGTTATTCATAAAATTATTCATTTGTTGATACCGTTATTCATTCACGATTCATGTTCTGCTACAATAGTTGATTGGATGCTGCTGTAAGTATTGTACCATTATCATAATTAATTGGTTTGATTTGCTGCTACAATAATACATTAATAACTAACAACTCTTAACTTTTAAACAATCATATCATGACAAGCGGAATTAATTCTCTACCTCCAAGATTAACCTTTTAGTAAAACGCATAGGGCTTTGAAACAAGAAGCAATAATACACGGCTTGCTGATTATCGTGAACAAAGCAGTATTAGATTCAATCAAATCTAAAAAATCATTAAAATGTGTCTCCATTAAGAGATAGTATTTATCATCAACTAAAAGTATATTTCATTTCACAGACAGTAGCAAAACATTCACAGTTACTGAAATAGGCATATCGACGGCCAATACGCTATAATATTTCCAAAAATAATACTATCTTTTAATTAGTATTTCTAAAATTGCTGCTTGACCCTTTTGGTTCGTTTCTATTAACCATCAATAAAGCATTATTTTTATATTAATAAAAAGTGTCCCCCGGGTAAAAGTAAGGACACAGTTAAAGCATACGTTCATTCGTTGTAAATGAAATATGCATTAATTACTGCTATACGTATGCGTATGCTTATATCCAAAACGGAAAAGTATAGTAAAATTCTCTTCAAAATAGGACAATTTTTTATGCATGAGTTGGAATGCCTGAAGAGGCAAGACTAAATAAATTGTAATTGTGTACATATTGTTCTTGATCATTTTATCAATCTTACACTGTTTCTAAATAAATGTATACACGAAAAGAGGGAACTTTATTCCTTTGATTAATATTAATATTTGGATGGAAATTATGTCGAAATGCGCCTTTAACGTTTCGGATTATGATTAGATGTTTTCCCTATCAAATGGTTTACCTTATTTGCAGTGTAATAAACTACTACGAAAAGTCTATCTTGATATCAGACTTTTATATGCTATGTGTTGTCTTTTACCTTTGACAAATTAAGTTGCCATAATATTGTATAGACGAAACACGAACTAAGTTTGTGGTTAATACAGCGTGTAACGATAATTATAATTACATTGACTTTAAAATATTTCATTACACTCGTCGAAGATATTTACAAATTCACTTGATATTCATTAAACTTTAATGATCAATGAAGAATACCACAATACTTAGAAATATGCGAAGAAAGAAGAGAAAATCAACATGACAACGCCCTCAATCTGCGCAGAAAGCGTTAACTTTTTCATACAATTTTCTTTTCCTTCATGTTAATGAATGCCGTTAGAGTCCCGTATAGCTACGGTACATAAGAAAACCGGCGCTCTGACGGAATGCCACCGGCATTCACCGGGGCTCCGCCGGGGCATTACCGTCGACGACCGGGGTGAAACCGGGGCGTTGTCGTAGCTCTTCCGGGGTCTGATGCCGGTATGGACACGGTGAGTGCCGGCGGTGTTAAGGTATACCGGGGCTCTGCCGAGACGCTGCCGGCTTTCACTGGGGCACTACCGGCGACAACCGGGGCTATGCCGGGACGCTGCCGGCTTTCACCGGGGCACTATCGGCGACAACCGGGGCTTGACCGGGTTAAACCGTAGCAAATCCGGGTTGACCGGGCCTCTGCCAGGCTGTGTGACTAAATCGCTGCACAATTGATGAAGTTATGGCTGTTCAAAGCCATGCACCCCGTTTTCGGGTGATTTGAGTTGAATACATTGTTAAATATATATTTGATGGTGAAATTATTTTTGCAGAAAAGTTGATTGTTCGTTATAATATGATTATTTATCATTCAAAATGATGTTTTTACTAATTAATATCATAGCCACACGCTAACCACCTTTGGTTTGTAGATACAAAATGCTCGTTGTTTTTCCATTTGAATTTCCCGCAATGATATCTATTCATACGACACATGAACACTAACATGGTGTCCGTTTGTCGTATGAATATATATATTCGCGGGAAATTAAAATGGAATAATTGTGTCACAATTAAATAAAAACGAGCATTGTGTATCTACAAAAATCTATGTAATCATACCACATATAGCGTTGAAATTGTGGCTATTGCTATGAGGAACAATGATTGTTAAGGTGTTAACTTTATTTTACGAAATACTTGACGAAATTTTCGTTGATTTTGAGCGTTTTAGAGACTTTAAACCCAGATGAGAGTTTGAGGCCCATGTCAGTGTTAAGAAATGTTTGTGGGGACAATAACACGACACTTTAAGTATTCTTCTGAATTTGATGAAATTAAAATATGATACAATAGGATTACCATCTTTGAATATAATATGTCAGTATTCGTTGCCGTCCCTACTATAAATGTAATTATTTTTAACGAATATTCAGCTATCAAACTACATTTACCACATGTATCGGCCGCCTCGTCATAACCATCAAGACAGTCGGGATAGAAGTCGCACAACATTGTCTTACTGTGGCACTGTCCGTCGTCGCATTCGAACATGTCTTCACCACAGTCTTTAGGATCTGAATATGAAGAAATGCATAACTGTAAGCCTATTTTGGAATAAAATGTTTTACATTGAAAATTCATAGCGCTTCCTCGGTTGTTTTTTGTTGTAGTCGTTATCGTTAAGAGACTACATCAAGTAAAGAGTAAAGCATGACTATAATGGATTCCTAAGCTTAAAAAACAAAAACCACCTCGAAATATTTATCTGATGAATATGACTGATAATCAGGTTTTCGTTAAAAGAGAACGTTAAACTCGAATAACTCCGTATGTAAGTTCTGTTTTAAACTACAAAGAATACCTAGAAGGAACAAATCATACCGTCTCTTATTCAAACCTAAACTTATATGCAAGACAAATATTCTAATTTCGAGCGCGAGATGAGAAATGATTCGTTTGTACCGCGTATGCATTTACAATACTGAAACAAGACACCGGCAAACATATTTGATTGAGAAAATACTCAGATTTAAACATAACATGCATACATTTTGTTTAATTTGAGGAATGTTCAAGTGCATGAACAACGCTGTTATGGTATGCTATGCTGTTATATAGAGCCTTTACACATGATCCAACTTAACTCATCCTGGACATAGTTGTTCAAATAGTAATTTATCGATTCCTCTTCATCTATTAGCGTGTGTTTTTTTGTTACCAACCTCTCTTGTATAACGTTTTAATTAATGTATTTTATTTTAAGTTTTCAATCTGTGAAATTATACAATTGAATTCATTCTTTCTTAAATTAAAATTAAATTTATTCATCACGTGCACTTGTTTGTCTAACAAAACGCCGTATAAGTCATTTCTACTTCTGTACTATGTTTATGGTTTCATCCTCCAAATTTTATGTACAATGTAATAATTAAATTAATTTAATCCATAATGTATACATGTATATATTTGTCGCTCTTAACCTTGCTATTGTAGTTGCATATTTTGTAATTTGCCAAGACGTATTTGTCGAATTTATAATTTATTTTCAATCTATTAACCATTAATTAGTCGAACACAACTCTTAAAAACAGTTGTATATTTGGTTCTTTGTGAAAAATCACACACAATGTATTAGTATATATATGTGATAAACGCGATCAAGATTATATTTAACGTAATACCTCTATGTTAATGTTGACATAAGTATAAGCAGATATGTGTCAAAATATTTGTGAATGTCAACAAACTGCAAAGTTTATGTCAATAAAACATTCTGTCTGCCTGCTGCTTGAAAACAAAGCATGTCGTGTCTCGTTCGAAACAATAACTTTGCGCTAGTTAGATAACAACGTAAAGCAATATATACAAATCAAAGTCGTACGCATATTTTAGCTGTAAATGTATTATGAACAAACGTTTGTGATACAACTGTTATAACTACGAGGTAATGTGACACCAGTTGGGTCGATAAATACAATCCGATTTTAACGCTTTTGTTGTTAGCAGTTGGCAAACTTTGGTTTTTAAGCAACATAAGTAGAAGACGAATTATATTATACGCCCTTTGAGTTAGACAATTATAATGAAATGCAACAGAAATTGCAGCTGTAAACACAGAATATATAAAATTATAAAGACGCGTTGAACTGGTTAACACCTTTCCCAAATCTTCACAGTTGAAGTTGATCCCAAAATATACAGTTATTGAAAGTCTTACGGATAGTGACAATACATTTTGACAATGCCTCAGAAGTGTCAGTGTTCCTTAATTCTAAATTAAGAAAAGTATTAGCAATCATCGTTTGGTGTTTTCACAAAAATAAATCGCCCCGCTATATCGTGTGTTTCGTGAAGTTGCTCTTACCACATTCACTTTCGTCCTTCTTGTCGTCGCAGTCATCAACGCCATTGCAAACATCCTTGTCCATGATACATCTGGTATTGTCGCATAACATGTGGTTATTGGGGCATGCTAAAAAATAAAATAAAAAAAATATACAAGTTAATGTTGATGCAGAAGTTAGTACACAACATGTGGTAAACCTTCTTGGATTAAGACATATTTCAGTTATTCACTAAACCTTTAAAAAAAACACAAGAAAACTACTTTTGATTATGTCAAATACAACACCGAATGAAATATTGCCAAAATTATGAATTAAGCGCGTCAAGTAAAAAAAAGCAAAGACAAAAATCTTAAACATTTTTTGTTTGATTTTGTTATACGGATAATGCACGTGGTGCAAGTGCCCTTATTAACCCTTAAAGTAATAATACTTCATCGAACAACATAAATAAGTCCATAGTGTGCAATTAAACCACTTTTAACACCGGACAACAATTGAAAAAAAACAATAAAAAAACAACTTGACAATTTATAAGGAATCACAGGTTGTATTTGGAAACCATACAAAATATCAAACCAAAATAATTGAATTTTAAGGGGCAGAATTAAACACTTTATGTTCGCGTGGGAATTTAGCGTTTACATAGAAAACTAAAGGCAATTCGCACGAAGTGTTTTGGAAAAGACGGATTCGCGTTTGTCATTAATTGTTGTAACAGCTAACCAGGGTATTTCTCTAATAAATAGAATGATTTTCACTAACATTATCAACTTCACCGTTACTATTTTGACGCAAATATGCACGAACCTTTTAGTATGAACATACTAAAGGTGCGACATCGAATAAGACAAGAAAAAAAGTAATATATATATATATATATATATATATATATATATATAAATTGTTGATAAAAACGCAATACCAATGTATAAATAAAGTAAATCATGCTTAACAAGAGACCCTACAAATGAAAACCATTGGAAATTAATATTCTGAAATACATAAATATTGTTCTTTGTCTGTAGATGTATCACCTTTAGCTATTAACATTAAAATGTTTGTTTATGACATCAGCATTGAAAAGTGTTATTCTAACATAGACAAGACATTGACGTTGGTAAAAAAAATATTGCTCATAAACTTCTCACTGCTCTTCATGGGGTTATACTGCGAAAATGCATTTAGCGAGATAATTCCTGCTTGCAAGTTGTGTATCTCATGACCTTTTTACAACAATTTTACTATTGTGTATAGATTACTTTCGAATTCCTTTGACCGTTAATTGTTATTTTTTTCAATTAATGTAAGCAAAAACTATTTGGTATGTTCTGTTCATGAATATACCATATTCCTTTATTATATCATACATGTATATAATTATCTAGGTTATGTAGATTAATTCTACTTAAGTCAACGGTGCGACAATTTATGTACATTAGTCATCTATAGCATTAATGGGTTATTCGAAATGAGGTTATCATTTATAATATGTATACCATGATACATTTTTGTTATAACAGGCCGACAGACTGACAGATAATCAGGGTATGAGACTGAGAGTTTTGTACAATATTAAATATAGACCAATGTTTATACTACTAGAAGGTTCAAGATATTGTCTACTGTACTTCTAGAGTAATCATAATATAAATAAGATTCATCGTAATAAAAGTGACCAAGCATTTGACATCAACGGAAGCACCAAAGGTTGTGTGTAATCTTCACTGACTTTGGAATCAAGCAAGCTTTCAATCTTCAATAGTTAATCAAAACCCCGTACTTGAATTCGACCCGGCGCAAGTACTCATCTACTGATAACTATGCATGTGAATACATATTGTGCCATCATCGGTTGTTCCTTACCAAAGACTAGATTAAAGTAACGTTGCTGCCAGCCTTGCCCGTTTATCCACCCCTTACAGTAGTAGACACCCGCGTCGGACTCAACCATGTCTTGCACGTTAAGGATGATGTCCCTGCCGAACGTTGTTTTGACGCTGTATATCCTAAAATAATCAATCCTAATTCATAGCTCGACAACATTTATCTGACACTGACAGTTATGCATTTATTTGCTTAAGCACAGTTTTAACGAATAAATTAACTGTCTTAAATGTATCGTGATATTTAAATCCAATAATATCCCAAAGCACTGTTCTGTTGCCCTTGGTTGAGGACACGTTCATATTATTCGTGCGTTAATATTTCCTAATATCTGCGTGGCTTTCACAGAAAAATATGCTTATGTGATTATACCCGTCGAACTCGAAATTTACTTTATTAAATCGATATTTTTTAATCATCAATATTTCACATCTACTAAGAAATCGAAACACGCCCGATGCGGCATTTATTTAGAATACATAGACGGCCATCTAGATGAATCGGATGAGCGTCGATGTAAAGATAAATAAACAATAGTTTTATCGAGATAAATGAATCGGATTTATGCTCATTATGTAGCACAACCTCTGGGAAGCAAGCGTCGAAATCGGTCGTCGGTAGTCATTTCTGAAGAACTGAAATGCATGCGATGCCCCAGATCCAGTACAATAGGCGTTACAATATACCTGAAATATCACACAAAATGGCTGTACCTATTATATCCAAAGCAAAACACATCGCAGTACACATAATATCGACGCATAAAATGGCAGTATTAAATGTAACTTATGCAATAGGAATCACAGTACACTGAAATATCGACACATATAAGTGTTGTATCTAAAGCACAAAATACAATAGGCATTGCAGTATACTAAAACATTAAAAAACGCAATGACTTCTTTGTGTTAACGACATTGTGGTACACACGGTATTTTTACAAAAACTCGCAGAACACCTATATTCCTACCTTTACGAGCCTTACACATTTTCTACTTGGTTAAATATTCCTCTACTGACCTATGCGTAGTCGAGGTGCACTATTTATAACTTGATTAAGCCAACCACTTGCAGCTCGTACGTAGCCGCCATCCGCTATTTCAAACCTGATATCTCTTAGCACTTGGATCACTTTGGCATCCCTAGTCCCGTATTTCGTGCCGGATTAAGCCGACCGCTAGTATCTCAAATGTAGACTCCGTCAGAAATTTCCAGCTGGACTGAGTCGACAACTTAATGTTATTCCTCGTACGAAGTTACTTTCCGAAATTTCTTCCGGAATTCAGACGACCACAAGTGGCTCATACGAAGTCACCGTCCTATATATCCTACCTGATTGTGGCGACCACTGGTAGCTCGTATGTAGCCCCGCCCTAAATATCATAACTGATTGTGGCGACCACTCGTAGCTCGTATGCAGCCCAAACCTGTATCTCCTACCTTATTGTTGCTACCACTCGTAGCTCGTATGTTACCCCCGTCCTGTATGACCTACCTGATTGTGGCGACCACACGTAGCTCGTATTTAGCCCCACCCTGTATATTCTACCTTATTGTGGCGACCAATCGTAGCTCGTATATTGCCCCGCCCTGTATATCATACCGGATTGTGGCGGCCAGTCGTAGCTCTCATGGAACCCCGCCATGTATATCATTCCTTATCGTGGCTACAACTCGTAGCGCGTATGTTACCCCCGTCCTGCATGTCCTACCTGATTGTGGCGACCACACGTAGCTCGTATTTAGCCTCACCCTGTATATCTTACCTGATTGTGGCGACCATTCGTAGCTCGTATGTAGCCCCGCCCTGTATATCTTACCTGATTGTGGCGACCACTCGTAGCTCGTATATTGCCCCGCCCTGTATATCATACCGGATTGCGGTGGCCACTCGTAGCTCTCATGGAGCCCCGCCATGTATATCATACCTTATTGTGACTACAACTCGTAGCGCGTATGTCGCCCCAGTAAGGTATTTCCTATCTGATTGAGACGACTATTCGTAGATCTATCGTTGCCGCAATTCGCTACTTCCTACGTGATTGAACCGACCAAACGTGACTTACGTTAATTGAACCGACCAAAAGTGGCCTGTATTCAGCCCCCTGGGACAATTCTTACCTGATTGAGCCGACCGCTAGTGGCTCGTACGTAGCCCCCGTCAGGTATTTCCAGTCCTTGAAAGGTTACGGTTAGGTTGCAGTTAGTGGCGGCCTTGTCGGCGAGACCCGACGCTAGAACATAAAAGGGGAGCATCATAATGCCTTGCAAACAAGACAAAGCTTATGTGGTTGATATTATAGTAGATGTTTCTTTGAAGCGAGCTATTTAGTGATGCCAATTCTCTCATATATTTTGCGAAATAAACACACACTGATTTTATACCGTCTAATAAAAAAAATCTAATAATGTGTTTGAATAGTACAATGTGTTAACAATTGAAGACAAAATGTACACCATTGATGATGCGCATCCCCTACAAATGCACATGATGTGATTCATGAAAGTGGTCTTATGTTGTGTTTCATGTTTATGCTATGCAACTTAAGTTTACTAGTTGTACATAAATAGATTATTGAGAATACTAGTTTACTTTAATTTAAAGCTGAGCTTTAAAACCGAAAATGTGATGTTTGAATGAACATATAATGTAAAATTACTAAAAGCACACATTCGTCGCCATAAAAGTTTGTACCAAAACGCCTCCAAGTTTACTATCACGGTAGTTTATACATTCTTATTGATTATAAATTATTTTTAGTAATCAGAAAATATAATTTAAACAATCAATGAAAATAAAAAGAACACGAACCGCTAAAAACAACGCAGAGAAAAATTCCCAATGATCCAAGCATCTTGGCCGATTTCTTTGTTCTGCGAGCAATCCAGCGCCGCATCGTTATTTAATATTGTCTTGGTACTTACAAATATGGAGTGTGAGTACTTCAGATTGTTATTTTGTTCTACATAAAGTGACATTTTCCGGTCTTGGAAACGTAAAAGAAAAGAACTTCGTTCCCTATTTAGAGTTGACACTTTCCGCCTGACTGTGTTGAATTTTTGGTTTGACGGAAGTCTCTACTTAACGATAATCCAGTTTAGACGGAACAGGCTAATCAGGACCTACACTTTAAGCACATGCATTACGCACAGTTTTCCCAGAACGAGGCTCAAGTGTTTGTCTTAATAAGGGCATTGTACAGTTATTATTTCCATTTGAAGATGTTTTGGTTGAAAAGCGAACCTCTAAAATGTTTATTTGAGCGCGTATGTTTTATTATGCCTATCGATGATGAAACGTATAGATATAACTGAAAGAAAATATAAAATAATTCAGGAACGGAAATACTTACATATTCAGGAACGGTAATACATACATATCACAACAAATATTTGTGCGGCCTCTTAAAATTTCTATAAATGCATCATTCAGTGACCGAAAAGAAATGTTAGACCAATCTATACACAAAAGCATTTGAGATTAAGGCTTTGTTTACAGTCGATTATCGGTATAAGTATGACATTCAAAACTGTAAATTATACACGTTTTCAAATCAAAGAAAACTGGACTAGGTTACACAGGGCGCTTGTGTTACATAGCACATGATTTATGGACAGGAGTGTCCATAAATGTATCAGATGACTGGAATCATTACAAGTCGAATTGCGCTTGATTGAGAGTTTTTGATAAAGCCCTTTGTCGAGGACTTACCACTTGATTCCGGGACATGGTGTGAACTGTTTGTCTAATGTTGCTAATTGAGCTCGAGTATCTCTTCCATTCATGATGGTTGTGTTGTGAATTCCGATGGTTAGATAAAAATATCATTTTTGAAATGACGCAGACGGAAATAAGCAGATAAAAGAAAAAAAACTCATTTCACTCTCATGAAATATTTCGAGCGTTTTCCTCATTGAACGAGCAAACTTGCATTTAATTTTCGGTCAAAACGGTCTCTTTTGACAAACTTTGAGCCGCTTCATACGAAAATGGGGCTTATAATATATCTGACGAAAAGCTAAATTGTCAACTGTAAAGTAAAGCAAGGTTTCATGGTGTCTCGACATGCACAGGCTGGTCTGCAGCTTCATTAGGAGTATATGGCATTATACCTATTTTCGTTTGATGCGGCCCATTCATGTTCAATTTAATAAGCTATAAATATGATAAACATTTACGATATTGATGTTATTCACAAGTTTTCTCGCACTCGTTAACAACATATTTTTGTGACTTAGGAAAGTTAAATAAATTACAAATGCAAAGATATGAACAGCTATTATTATAAAACCACCAAATAACGACAAATGTTTTCATCGCGCTTCGACGCCACCGTAGCGTTTAATCTATTTGTTTTATGATGCACGAAAACATACGCACATAATATTGGGGATTTCCCCAGACTTAATACAAAGCGTATTTTAGATTAAATAAGACGTGTATATTAATGATTTTCATCTACCAATTCTTCCGAACATTTAATTTTGTTTACTATTCATAACTTATAACGTTTTTATTAAATAAATAAGATCTCGAATTACCGTTTTACTTTTTTGTGTAAAAATTATGTGGTGTCTTCTTGTTTTACCGTGCCATTAGAACATTTAAAATGAATTGAAACAATTATACCAATAAATGGGCAATTATTAAGTGCAACCATAGTTAAACTACTGACACTTAACCTGTTTTGTAAAATATATAATTATTATGATGTTTCTTCTCTTTGACCCTTTTAAAACTTTCGAAAAAAAGTTGGTTTAACCCATTTATGCCTAGCGTCTAGAAAAAAGGCCTTGGCTAACAGCGGAGACCCTGATGAGACGCCGCATGATGCGGCGTCTCATCAGGGTCTGCGCTGTTTTCTTTAAGGAATTTCTGTAAACAATATTCTCAATATATAAATAAATACACTAGACATCCCTAATTTTGGAAACAAATTGATCCAATTTGAATGATGGGAGAGTCCACAAGGCATAAATAGGTTAATACTAAATATTGCGAACGCGCATTGTATTCTCGCGTTCTTTAAAGAAACAACGAATGGCATAATGGAACACCATACATACTTTATCTGAGTCAACTATGCAGAAAGCGACCACAAAACTCTGCATCTAATCTCTTTAATGAAAATGTATACGCTCCCACATTTCTTCGTAAGCCTTTAAACACCGGATATGGGTTCAGTTCTTAGATAAGCACAAAACCTACGCTTTCTTGATCAAATCGTGATCATGAGATCATCATATCCGGACATTGTTGACTAATCCGTAATTACAAAACATTTACTGATGAGTGTCACTTTATATGAAAATATATTTGGACCGAGCTCTGTAAAAAAGAGGTTTAATGCATGTGCGTAAAGTGTCGTCCCAGATAAGCCTGTGTTGGCCGCATAGGCTAATCAAGGAAGAAATTTTCGGCTGTTATTGTGTGTTTTTTTTGTATGTGTAAACTTTATTTTTCGAAATATTGTACAAAATATTGGTTAATATTTGAGGGTTTATGGGCTTTTAAAGAATGCCAGCCAAGGAATATATCATATTCAATAATGTCATTAAACAGTATTTGTCTCTGAAATGCATATCATGCTGGATCCAGTTGTTTATTATGTAAATTGTTGGGTTTTTTGGGGTTTTTTTATAATAATTTTATTTAACAATATACAAGAACATACTTAACATACACATATTTGTATAAACATGCATATAAGGCATGCGCAAACGGTACATTCTTCTTACCAAGATAGATAAGTTTGATATTACAAGTAACTCATTTTTTTACATTTTAACATTTAGCACAGTGCAACACTTTGTGTTAGATTTTGTACATTTACAAAACAAACATAACATAAGGTTAAAGGAGAGTTTCACATCATGTTTGAAAAGAAGTAGTTAGCGTTTACCTAGGCTTCATATTCACTTATGCAACACTTAGAAAACAAAGCAATATAAACATGTAAGATGTCTTCACGATTATAACGCAAGGTTACTAGGTAGGACAACATTTTGACGAATTTTGTTTAGAAATTAAATATTGCTGTAAAAGAAGATACATCGTTGAGTAAGCTCTACGAGGTAACGTAGGGAACTGCGATGTATGTATTATGGCAATGAAAGGGTATACAGATAAACAGAGTAAAACCGGCATTAGACAGCATTCACAGCGAAAGCGAAATGGAATATTGTCGGTCGGTTAAGTTCGCGTGATTGGTTTGGGATGTAGAAAAAAAACATGCACGAACAAACAACAACAAAAAAAGGATAGTTTGATGAGGAAGAGAGTTGAAACGAGTGTTAATTATTCATCAGTTCTTTTAAAAGGACTATGAACTTGGATAGTAAATGATGCTTAGTCTCACTTGTTTTGTAATGTTTTTCCAGTATCAGTAGACCGTCCAGGAGAATGCTAGACATATCTACTTGTCGCGTTCGTCTTTCACTTTGCATATACAGTGTACGCTTTATACATGGTGAAACATATTTCACTGCATATTGTGTTTTGTAACCTATGGTTATGTTATGTAAAGTGTTCATGGGTTTATTTAGTCTTATGCTCTTAAATATGCAATTAACATGATTCCAGAATTGGGTAACGAAAGGACATTCTAGGAAAAAGTGCTACTACTACTACTACTACTACTACTACTACTACTACTACTACTACTACTACTACTACTACTACTACTACTACTACTACTACTACTACTACTACTACTACTGCTACTACTACTACTACTACTACTACTACTACTACTACTACTACTACTACTACTTCTACTACTACTACTACTACTACTACTTTTACTACTACTACTACTACTACTACTACTACTACTACTACTACTACTACTACTACTACTACTACTACTACTACTACTACTACTACTACTACTACTACTACTACTACTACTACTACTACGACTACTACTACTACTACTACTACTACTACTACTACTACTACTACTACTACTACTACTACTACTACTACTACTACTACTACTACTACTACTACTACTACTACTACAACTACTACTACTACTACTACTACTACTACTACTACTACTACTACTACTATTACTACTACTACTACTACTACTTCTACTACTACTACTACTACTACTACTTCTCCTACTACTACTACTTACTACTACTACTACACTTCTTCTTCTTGTACTACTAATACCAACACATATACCACTACAATTCCTCTTACTTAAAACAATATAGGAATAATAATTATACATTTTTTCCCATTAAAATCGGATCTGTTAGGAGGACCCATTCGCAATGGGACAAAGTATATACTTGTCCCAAAAGGTTCCTAAAAATCCCAATTGAAGGTTTCCCCACAAAACACATTTTAATAAATATGTTTCAATATTTAATTAAATGCAAATCCAGCTTGATAAGTTGAACCTTACTAAATATATATTTAAATCACTTTTCTTCTTAATTTTAAAATGTTTGTTAGCAAAAAATCAACAATGCTAGTTTACCAATTTTAGTTTAAATGAAGTTTTTTCCCAATGGTAAGGGGCATGGTCTCATTCCCACAATAATGAAAAAAACGACTCTAATAGCGACAATAATAATAATAACAATGCTAATTTTCATTATAAGAAAAATAATCGTAACATTTACAATAATTATTGTAATTATATGCTGTTATAGTTATTTTATTTGTATTATTATTATTATTTCATTGTGTATTATTATTTTATCATAATCATTATAATTATTGTCGTTGTTATTTAATATTACTTTTATCATAATTCCATTTAAAAAAACAACATCGTCGCTTTTGTCCTTATCATTATGTTCAACAATCATCAACACCAACATCTTCTCATCAACAGTATCACCATTAAGATCACCATTAGCAACATAGAATAATCAGAATAATCAACACATATACGTTTCTTTGAACGCACATTTCGATTTCAGGCAATGCATCAAGGTATTTACATTGGCTGAACAGGCAAAATCAAAGACTTTACTTATAGACCTTGTTCAAGTGACGAATGGAATAGAAGAGTCGCAGAAACGTTTAAAGGATATGGTGGACAAAGGAAATGATAACATAAAATCACTTAAAACGTCTTAAGAACACATTATGGAAGAAATACTTGATGCACGGCGACAGATCAACGAGAATCTTGACCGACTTCAGCAAAACACAATCAGAGAATTGGAATCAATTCATGCGATCCTAAATAAGTCCATTGAAGATGGCATTAAGCGATGCTTAGAATTGATTTCAAAGTTAAAGATATATAGCGCTAAGATCAAAGATCAATGATACCCGAACGATCGTTGATTACATTAAGAAAATGTATTGATAAAAGGCTGCAGCAGATTCAATCCTAAAAAGCATGATCAAGAATGATGAACCTGATATTAAACTCCAGTCTAATCGTGAATTTATTCACTATCGTGCAGACTGCAATGATTTGGGGAAAATCATCAAAGGCGAGCCGAAACATGATGTTGGTCCAATCACGATTATCAGCATTCAGGACAAGTCAGAATATAATGTTCGAACAACTACTGATAAGTTCGAATGTTCGATTACAGGTATATGTAAGAATTCCAACGGGGATCTCGTCATCGCTGACTTTGACAATATGTGTGTGAATCTCCTAAAGCAGACACACTAGGTGATTGATCAAGTTCAGCTTTCTATTTCTCCGTGGTTAACGTGTAACATTTTTTTCCGTCGAGATGGCCGTGACTGTTTGCAAACATATAGTCTATGCTGTTAACGGGATTCATCTCTTACGAGTAGATGACGAAAAGATTATACGCAAACAGGCTGTAAAAATGAATCATGTCTGTTACCTAATTGCGCATCTCGATGCAGAATTGTTTATTATACGAAGATAGCCATGGAGAAGACACAGGTAACCTATGGTTACATTATAATTTTACTTCTGTCAGGAATGCTTCGCACTTTGTATTTTACATTGCGTATTCATGAGCTTGATAAAGATGTGATATGTGCGTAGATCTTATAAATACGACTGCTAATTGTATAAGCCAGGCACATGGCGAAGGGCCGACTTTAATGTTCTAAAAGTATTACTATTACGTATATTGAAATCATTCACTCTTGTCCTGTTCCGAATTGTAATGTCCGTTTAAATACTATCGTTTGACATGTATTCCAATTATCAAAATTACTAAATCGTCACACTTATGATTTCTGTATTGTTATTTATAACAATCGAAGCTTAACACACTAAGCATCACATCAAGTCCCAATATCTCAAACTTCTGATGTATTATAAGAACTGGCTGAAGTCTGTAATTTTATAAAGGCGTGATACTCTTTTAAAGTTGATTGAGTTAAAAAAATCATATTCTTTATTTCGCGTATATTTCCGTTTAAAGGGTATACATTTTAACGATAATATGTTTTCAAACTTTATTGATATAAGAATAAATGGGCTTACGATTATATTATTAAAACATAAATACTAATATGCACAATTTCGGGCCAGATTGTGTATGTTGTATTCTTCATTTAGTTGTTGGTGTTGGGGGATCCTGATGGGGAGAGGATCTATGTGACGGACTTTATTTATTGCATGCTACGCACGCTGACCAGGGATGGAGCAGTCATAGCTACGATCCAAGATCCTGCATTCAAACATCGCAATGTTACAGCTAACATACATGTGGCAGCCACAGGACATGTTTTCGTCTTTGGTGACAAAGCCATACGTCAAGTGGATACAGTCGGCAAACCATCCTTAATACTTTCTCTGTTGACATTCCACAACCTGCATCTGTCTTCTTTAATGAAGATACGCAAAAATTACTTGTTGGAATTTGGAGACACGACACCATCAATGAGTTTAAAACAAAAACAGTTCCGACTTTATAATTGACAGATAAAGTGCAAATAAATAAAGTATTGACAGTTTTACATCATTTATACCAGTAGTCATGTATTAACCTAATTTGTATTTCAAATAACAAATAAGCTTTTATAACATAGTTTAATCGTTTATTTATCTCCTTTTTTTGCACAATTTTACATGAACAGAATTTACGTAGTGCATGTAATTCACTTTCGGTATACGGTTTTGATTCTATTAATTACATTGAATTTTGGTTTTAAAGTGTATTTTTATTTTTGTAGGTATTTTTGTTTGTATACTATTAAGACTTTGTATCATATTTTCATTTAAAATGTGTCCTAGTTATAGTCTACAATTAGTCTGTATCAAAACATGGTAATAATGTCATCCTGGGCATGTTATATGAGCAATTAATGCCATTCTTTAAACTCATTCACAGTTATATGAAGAATATTGCATCAATATGTGTCAAAATATGTATACAGTAGATAATGATAAGTTCATTTTACATAATGTAATACGGTTCAGACAAAACATAAGACAAACATTGATTTAAAGCTCAGTTGAGTTCAAGGCGTTTCATTCTAATCACCCTAATCACAAACCGGATAAAAAATAATAAATCAGGCAAATCTGTATTAACAAGTTTATAACAGCGTAGACGTTTGGTACAATATGACTGCGCCTCTTTATCATACCACTAGATATCATTTATCACACCTGTTTTGATATCGGCTTGGTACAAAGGGGCCTGTTTTATTAAAAAAACAATATCAGTAAATGTTTAGTTGGTGAATTGTTATAGGTGAGCCCAAAACGCTTCCAAATCAGGCATTGGTAGCGCTCCAAGCGCCTCAGAGGAATTTTAATTATATGAGCCGCGCTCTGTGAAAATGGGGTTTATTGCATATGCGTAAAGTGACTCATTTCGCCTTAACTTGGTTTTTGCTAAGAACAGACTTTCTTTACACGAAAAATATCATAAAGGCGGAAAGTGTCTTCCCTGATTAGCCTGTGCCGACTGCATATGCCAATCTTGGACGATACTTTACGCACCTGAATTCAACCCTCTTTTCACAGAGCACTGCTCATTTGTTCTTTTACGTCAATTTTGACAAGAATTGTTTGTTATGATTCTAGAAGCATGAATGTTTTTGGTTGAATACATCTAGAAGCATGAATGTTTTTGATTATCAGTTATCATTATTTTGTTCAAAATGATGTACTTCTAATGTAAATGTGTGTTTTAATATATTTTATGTCATTGTTTTATGTTAACTGTCGTTTAAATGTTATGAGTTTGTGTTTCTTTTTAAACTTGCAACAACAATTTTCCATTTGGTCCAAATAATATATGTTTGCATTCATCCAGCTGCCTTTTAGTCACGCTTAGACCCTCTAGTTGTGTCTTATAGTCACACTGTAATTTTAACCGTCAAGTTGTGTCTTGTAGTCACACTTGGTCAGTCTATTTGTGACTTGTAGTCACAATAGTGCAAATAAGGTTAAAACCCAAAAGAAGTGTCCGTAAGGTGACAGGTGACCGGTAGCTGTGGGATCCGACAGCCAGAGTGCAGAAATATCCTTTCACGTATCCTTTCAGTTAATGAAACAATGGAGTCTTTATGTTGCCCAAAATTTGTTCATAATATCAGTATAATTATTGTCTTAACTCTAGTTATATCAATTTATTACATAATATTTTATTTTTACTGTGATCTATTATTGTAGCCTGTATGGTATTATTGCTAAGTTTCGTACAGCATTTTCATTTACATCACACATTTTTAGATTATTAATCCTTTAATTAAGGATGCCTAATAGTATACATCGCTCTTATTTGTTATTAATGTTATGTGCATATATATGTTTTGTACTGAATATAATTATATAAATATGCGTTTCATCAAATTAGCAAGTTTCAAGTTTGTATTCTTTCATTAAACTAATAATTCTTTTCTACATGATCGTATTATTTTATGTATCCCTTTACTTGCAATTTAAATTTCGGCCTGTTTACCTACCCCGCGTCACATTTTGGACTGTATTTCCAATCAATTAATATGTTGCTTGTGTGCTAGGTGATAAATTTAATAATTTTATTCAGATTTTAATTAAATTGATATCATATTCAGGAGGAGAATCACCATTGTATTTAACTTGTGTTTTATATCTTTAGTGAATCTATACATCTATTAAGTCTCAATATTCCCAATTTCCGATCCTTAGAGTGCATATTAAGTTATATAACTCCAAAAAGGCAAATGAATGGTAGAGCAAATGTAGCACCCCGAGGATGGTAAGTCTACTTATGAAACGACAGGGAGGCATAGTTATAAAAATAAAGGATGTATCATTTCAAGAACCAATATCTTTGAAATAAAACGTTGTATAAGAATTTTAAAAATTAGTTCACTTCTATAATAATTCTTAATATTTACTGATTAATTTGTGTCAACAGGGCTTATATATGTTATGAGAAGTACAGCGCTTTCATTAGTGAAATACCGTTTAATATTAAACAATAATTTCTTCGAACAGTTAAACGTACAGAGCTCTCTGAATCTTTCACCAAATGTATTATTTTATTTCGTGAAATGTTTGCTGCTGTTTATTTTTTTACTATTTCTGTTATCATAATAATATCGCAGCATTTTTATGAATAAATTGTATTGATCTGCCGGATGTATATGAGAACACTGTACTAATACACATTTGATTTGAATATTAAACGGCGGTCGAAAGACTTATCTCACAAAATGGTTATGTCAGAAAGGTCGACTTTATTTACGGTTACTATATTGACCATGCCAAATGAAGTTCGTCCCAAATAGTGCATTTGCCTAGTACTGGTTTATTGAAATAAATTATCTAGCATGAGTTATAGCGTATAACATGTCTACAAATTTAGGGACCGATTACTAAATTTGATAGATTGTATAGACTTTTCAATAGACAAAATAGAAACCGCACTTATGTAATGGATATGGTGTTTCCTCGCAACCGGTAGGTATCGGTTGGTTATCCACATACTGCGCGTTCCCTAAAATCTTTCAAATGACACCGAGTACTGGTAGCGTCCGGGAAAAGGACTCGCGAATGTATCTATTGGTCCAAGGCTGTGGATGTAATCGAGCAAAAAAGGAGGCTTACGTTGAACTAAAATAAAAGATAATCACGAACTCTTCATTCACAAATATTAAAACGAAGTCATATTGTGGCCCATGATTATAACATTCAACTGTTCAAAGGTTATTTAACTATAAGCACTATTACTGTGAATTTGCCGCATTTAAATATTAATTTTTTTATTATAAATTGTCGGATCTTTAATCACGCGTTTTTATAAGCAAATATTATTATAAAAATCATGACTTGACATACATAACATAACATACATAACATAACATTTATTAGGCATAAAACAGCATATTGCAAATTTATAGCCTATACAGGTATGTGTTTGTGCGACTTGACATACAATTTGCGGCAAATATGTCGGATTAATTATTTCTTGATTACAATGATGAGATGGACTATAAGGTTGATTAATGTTGTGTTTAAACACGGCTTTAGATAGCGTGATGCAGAGGACAATGTCGATGTATTACCACTGCAAGACACGATAGTAAATATGGCCGGTACTCGGCTCAAATAGAGTTCCGCTAACATGTTGACATTCCCAGAACCAGAACAAAATAAGGCACTTGCATAAAAAAAATAGTGTTTGCTTATTTGCCAACAGTTCTTACAGATGATTGTGCTCTTTTTTGTGACACACCTTGTAAGGCTAATGATGGGCCAGATTCACAATGGATAATTGCATTTATGTTTTAATAATTCCATCCATTTGTTTCAAGCCAAATTTAATCATAATCGTCATATTTAGCAAATTTTATTAATGCTTTAATACAAAGTAGAAATGCTTAAATAAACAAATCCCATGCTATCATGACATTCTTCATCCAAAGTGCCGCGCAACCAATCTTTTATTATTGAAAAAATGTTTGGTTTTTAATTGCATATATGTATGTGTTTGAATATGTAAATACACACAGCAAAACTTCACCTTTCCGCCGGTCGCGTATTTGCGTTCAGCAATTTTAAAATGGTAAAAATTGTATCTAGGTGGAAAGTAAAAACTTTTAGTCGCCGTAGTTTTTTTACGTTAATGTTGTCATAATTTGGCGTGGTTTGTCAGCTTTGAATAAAATAAATAATGCTCGTGAAGATCAATTAAATTCAATAAAAACGATTGTAAAACATCATTATTATACAACCCTATCCAAAGATTTTACACAATATTAAAGTTATTCAGTTAATTTTCTTTAACGATTCCATGCTGACATACTTATAGTGCCATTTTAATTTTTAAGGGAGAGAAATGCGCTTAACAAGTCATTCATTTCATATGTTACCTCCCAAGATAGTAACGTTACTCGTGTTTCGTTTTCCGCTGTATCAAAGCATGCATGGTAAACTGGATCCCACATTTTATTTAAATGTGAAAACATTAATATTAATAATACTAGGATAGACACGTTTTATTGTTTTATAATACGTTCAACGAAAAAAGCTTTACAAAAATTGTTTTGTTTGCGGAACGTTACTAATATTCGCCTAAGTAGGAACACGTGTTTGAAAAAATTATACTAGTAAGTCAAATTGACGGCATGCAAAAAGGAAATAAAATAGTCAAATAACCGAAAATTCACCCCCATGACAATTCACCCCCAGAAGACAATTCACCCCTAGACAATTCACCCCTGCTCCCTGGACAATTCAACCCCAGATATTTTCTAATATTGTATAGAATACTATTATTCCATAACATGTTTGTTATTATCATTCTTGATTTTTAGTTTTCTTTCACTTACAAGTAAGACAATGTCTTAATTCCAAGTGAAAGAAAACTAAAAATCAAGAAAAAATAAAGAGATCATTGTTTGAAGCTTTATTTTCTAAAAATAAATCTTTGAAGTCATTTAATTATAAATGACCATAATGAGGTTCATTAATTGTGTTTGTGAAATTTATAATTAATGATGGTTAGGTTTTGAAGTTCTTTTCAATTGATTTAATTGCTGCTGGTGTGATTTGATTGCTGCTGGTGTGATTTGATTGCTGCTGGTGTGTTTTTGAAGTCTGTAATCACTTCAGGTAAGTTTTTATAATCTCAATATAATTAAATGTGGTTAAAAGAGCAAGTTGATCTTTCATCTTTGTAGAAGTGTAAATTAGTTTTCGCAGATTTTTTTTAGTTATACTGTGGAAAATGAATATAAACTCAATTTTTTGTCTACAATTTATTCAGTTCATAACTTAAAGTGTGCTATCGATAATATTCAGTGAAATTGTGCTAATTGATATTATAGTTTCAAATAACGTTGATATAATATTAGTGTGGACATATAATTTAAAGTGGTTTGTGGTATTAGATAATAATGACCGACTATTATTATGAATATTGTAGTGAAATAGTGGGCGATGATGTCCTTGATCTTTGCTAAAAATGGCAACATCGCATATGCTATACAGGTATGTACAATTGTATTAAACCATTGTATTTTCATCATTATTAATATTTTAATTAAACACATTTATAACATTATTTGTAATTTCAGAAGATGTAATAGATATGTGATATTTCTGTGTTTTTTGCCTCAAAGTGGCTTTCAAACAATTTCCTGCTATTCAATGAAGACATAGGGCATATAATTATGATTATGTATGTACTTATAACACAGTATTATATGAAGTTGGAAGATTATGAAATTTATAGCTTAGTTTTTAAAAATCACTAAAATCATGATGCCCATTCCCAGTTTGCTGTCTTATTCCCAATTCACATAATATATTTTTCTATGTACTTGATTATGATTTCCTCTTTGTACATAAATGATAGATAGTGTGCTATATCTTATCAACTTATGACTTTAAAAACACTATTTTCTGCTGGGATAAATTTCTGTTTTCTGAGGATAGTTATTTGTATTCTGTTTAATTTTTATAAAGTTATAATCAAAGCATATTAAGATATTCTCAGAATTTATTTTTTTCTTTTATAAAATTACTTGCAATTGAAACAACTGCTATTTATCTAGTGATGTTTGTTTTTATTATTAACAATATCTTATGTGTTTTGTTTTATTTAAGATTAATTGTTTGTATTCATTAAAACATTTTATATTTTGTGAAACGTGTATAACTAACTAATAATGGTATTGGATACATTATTTGGAAATGATCCAATGTTTTTTATTTAAGTTATGCAAGATTTTGAAATTTCATAATATAACTATATTTATTTTTACATGGGAAATATAATAATAAAATTTTTGTCTCATAATCAGTCAACAAAGTAACAACACCTTAAAACACCATATCCCTTTTCACACCTAAAAGTAAAAATAAACAGATAATCTGTCAGACATTCAGAGCTAATGAGGGTACTGATTATCTAGTGGTAGATACGGCTATTATTGTTAGGGGTTGCCTAAAGATAAGGTTGTAGTATGGAATGAGTTAACACTTGAATTGTTTGAGTGCAATTTTTGTAAAAAATATTTTACATTTCAAAACATTTTTAGTAAGACCATATTAGCGGTATTATAGTGGATTTAATAAATCATTAAGTACTTGTGTATAAGTAGCATTTTATAAATTATAAAGAAAAGCTGTGAATTACTGGATTTGAAATGAATACTGGTATTTGCAAACTTAAATGTGGTTCAATACACAACATTACAAAACACAACTTAATGGATAATAAGAATAAAAATAATTCTTTCTTTAATGAAACCCTTATGTTTACAGGCAGTTAAATAAAAATAATAATCAAAATATCAGGTGAACAAAAAACGGAATTTTTTGATACAGGTATTACCAAGAGAGAGTACAACCGGGCAATAAAAGGCAAGACCGAGCTCATCTTCACGTGCTACGCATGTAAGGAGTCAGAGACAACAGCCTGAACAGATGGAAGGTGTTGCCCACTCAACCATGATTGATACAAGTGAGATACTAGTGAAGAACTCCAGCCACTACCAAGTATTACCTTCAACCTAGGATTCAGCCTTGGTAGTACCAACACAACCTCCACTGATACCACCGCAGCGGACACTACAGAGGCTGAGCCTGACGATTACAACGACAACACGGTGATTGAGCCCGACAACACCAGCAACAACACCGAGAATGAGCCTGACAACGCACCCGCTTACTTTGACCTAAGTCGAGATGGTCCAGCCCATGTACAGGTCATTGAAGAAGACCCACTACCCGATGCACCTCTGACAGATACCATCATAGAAGACGGACAGGTTAGGTATGAGGTCGTGGAAGAGGGCACAGAGCGTCGAATGAAGCAGTTGGTATCTTCTGATGGGTACACATACGTCCAGAAACAGAAACCTACTGCGAGGAGCATTCAATGGAGGTGTTCCGTTCGACGCAAGAACTTGAGGTGTTACGGCGATATCTTCACTGCAGGAACCGTGAAGCACTGCCATCCGGCAGATGGACTCGCGAGCAAGAGGGTGAAACTGAAGAGAGATGTAAGTTTCATTGATCTCAAACTTTATCTTGTGTGTAATGACCCAACTGAATTAACACTTATATCTCACAACGGATAATACATGTTTGCATGGCCTTAAGTTGTGTTTGATTTGCAGATACGTAGAGAGGCTGTCCGTGACGTACACCAGCCCGCAAGACATAGCAGAAAGCATGATGCAGGACGTTTTCCAACGCGGTGACTTCAATCTGCCAAAACACTCAACTCTGGCCCGTATCGTCAACAGAGCCAGGGCACAACATCTATAAATCGTCTATAAATCAATAAATAAATTATTCTCTTTAAGTAATAACATCTATAACATAAAATAATATATATACCACTAAATAGTGGTGGTAAGTATTGTAAATGATTTTCTTTGCAGGTGAACACGGAATTCATGGAAGAAGACTTTCTTGTTGGTGACGTCCGTGTGGATGAACAACGCCATATGCTATTCGCCACCTCCAACCAATTGGAACTTCTACAGAAGGCCAAACGATGGTATCTGGATGGAACATTCGACGTAGTGAGCAAACCCTTTGCTCAGCTCTTCAGCATCCACGCCTTTATGCGAAAGGAGGACAGCATGAGACAGGTTCCACTACTCTTTGTCTTGATGCCCAAGCGAAGAAAACAGGACAACGTTGCTGTGTTTCAGAAGGTCATAGAGATCCTGACTGAGGCGCCAGTAGTTGAAGGTTTCGTTATGGACTTCGAAGCTGGTAAGTTTAAAAAGAAAATGTCCTGATATCACACCTTCTTATTGAAATATGCAAGCTGAGTGCACTATCAAATGACCAACGCAATATTTATGCTCTCTTTTCAGATTAAAGTATATTACTATTTTGTTACGACTTACCTTATCTATAACCCATGTTTTTCATATATGTATTTTCAGGACTGTGGCAAGCTCTGCGCACAGTATTTCCTGGCATGGACATGAAGGGGTGCGCGTTCCACTGGGCCCAAGCCGTACTAAGGAACGTTAAAGAGGTTGGCCTTCAGACAACGTACGAGCGACGAGAGAGTGTGCACGGTCTAATTAGAAAGCTGTTGGCGCTTCCCTTCCTACCAGGACCACATATACCCAGGGCCTTCGACTGCCTTCGTGACAAGGCAGAGGCGAATACAGCTCAAATGAGGTCACTCTTTGAGTATGTCGAGATTCAGTGGATAGAGAGTTCTCTTTGGTCCGAATAAGAGTGGTCGGTCTACAAACAGACCGTCAGGACTAACAATGACACTGAAGGTAAGTTGGTTATCATTTTACACATTTAAACATAACAAATTATGTTTTGTTTGTTGCAGTCTGTTCTACATTGCTGTATTCCAGATGTGTTTATTTATTGCACAATTGCATGAGTAATAGCTATTATATTCAATACATTACAGAGGAAGGCTTTTAAACATTTTTTATTATTTAAGGTTGGCACCGCAGGCTCAATCACAAGGCTGGACGTTCCAACCTCCAGCTCTACGTGCTACTTCCTTTGCTGCTGAAGGAGGGGAAGCTGGTGGATCTCCAGCATCAGATGGTTTCAGAGGGTGCCCTCAGCAGACACAGACTGTGTATGTTGACATGGATGCCTGCATTACAGAGTACTGGGACCAGTACGACAACAGGGACATCACATGCGAAGAAAAGTGTGTTTTCTTGTAAGTGTATCTGTTGTGATTGTTTTATGTAGATACTCTTGTTATATGTTTTGTTCTTGTCTGTTGTGATTGCTTCATGTAAATAATCTTGTTATATGTGTTGTGCTTGTCTGTTGTGATTGTTTCATGTAAAAACTCTTGTTATATGTGTTCACAGTGTTGTGCTTGTCTTATGTATACATTCTTTTGTATATGTATAAAAGATGTTATTGAAAATCATGTTTGTAAAATGTATATAGACATTTGCAATAAAAGTCATAATTAATGTTTATGAAGTTGTTTGTTTTATCTATTTATATTTTGAGATGTTAGACTTCTAGAGTTGCCGAACCCAACATAATTATTTGTCAATGAAGTCTTTATTGATCTGTTTTGACACTTTGATTTATCTGTTTTGACACTTTTATTTAGCCTCATCAGGGGTGTGAATGCTTGATTGTAATACCCAACCAGATTAAATTTCCTTTCTTTAATTAAGGTTTTTCTCAATCAAACCATTTTATTTTATTAAATTAATTCTTGTATCTATCATGAATAAATAAGTAATTGTGATAATGTAAAATTGTAAGAATTGACTGAAAATATCTAATCGACTTCAATATTTAACACAGTAATAATAATAAAATAGTAACCTAATAATATTACTTAAAACAAATGCACAAATATTATTCAGATTACTTTAATTATTTCAATTTTATATGCTGTAACACAGTTTATAGAAAAATACATTGGCTGAATTGCATTTTACAAAAATCACAATGTCATCTTTCATTTACATACTACATTTTATTATTTTCATGTCAAAATTGTGCTGCAAAATCAAAATTATAACCCCAAAATATCTGCTCGAAACTTATTTTCAAATACAACAAATGCAAATGACGATAAAATCTCATAAACAAATATGGAGGTGAATTGTCTTGGGGGTGAATTGTCTTTGGGGGTGAATTGTCCAAGGAAATCAAATTTTGGGGGTTAATTGTCTGACACCCCAATAATTTTCAATTAGTTTGTAATGTAATATGGTTTGTAATGAAGGATTTATTCCAATTTCACCACGGGGAATATCTCGATATATGTTTTATTAAAAAACAATTATGATGTGATTGTTATACTGATTTTGATTTGATACATTTATATTCGATCACAGCTTTTATATATTCGACATTTCAACTGACAATAAACAAAATTTCCAGGAAATGTCTATCCACTGGCAATATGCGGAATCCTTCGTCGACACGAACCTTTAGATGCTTGAGAACGAGGATCTCTGTGACGTCACATTCTCAGCAGGAAATGAGCAAGAAAAGATCAGATGTCACAGATTCATTATCGCAAGCCGTAGTCCAGTCTTCTATGCCATGTTTTGTGGTACTCTTGCTGAGTTAAACGATGTTATCTGCGTCCCAGATATGGAGCCAATAACACTTAAAATTTTAATACGGTAGGTATTATACTTAAAAAGGTTGTGATTGCGGGTTGAGGATTTTAAAGGGTTAGCTATTGAAAACAATCAGTTACATAAATAAAAAGAACAACACATGTGATATTTAGCCAAATATTTATCTGAGTTGTGATTAATCCGTTATATGAACGAAGGAATTATGATCACTTTCAATCAAAGGGAGACAATAATCAACTAGATATGTGCATTATGACGTATCTATGACTTTATTCCGGCATAGAATTATATAATGGTCCAACCAAAAAGAAATAATTTACAATGCATGCGGACATCCATCTATTCCTAATTCCGAACATATGTTCGTAATTTCGAACCAAAGTGTTCCTAATTCCGAACATGATGACTTTTTAAAAATAACAATCCCGATGATTCCATTTTATTGACACAGTTTGAAAAATACCAACTTAGAAACAAGTTCTGTAATAAAAACGATTACATGTAAGTTCGATAAATGACAAGGTCGGTAAAAAAGGTAATATAAAGCAATAGATCTGGAGGTTTCGGTAAATTTGATATTTTTAAAAACGTCAACATAACAAGGATATTAACACGCATTTTGATACTTTACAGTTATTCACGCCCTTTGTCCATACATATTCAACTATTTTACCTTTTTACCGAACTTTTCATTTACCAAACTCACTGTCAAATAGTGAAAATGCAAATAACACTGTAATCCATTACCACGGTAGGATTTTTGTTATTCATCCAAATTACACAAACAAACATTACATTTAAAAAGTAAATTGTGCGACTGCCGGATATAATTACATACGAATATTTTGGCGAAAATCAACCAGTCTCTATTAAAACCAGGCAGCGTTAATGTCAGAAGTCGCGTTGATGTCATCCACAAGTGTGAGCATTTGATCGTCATCGTAAATGCATGTCGAAATCTTTCGATAAATACTAGGGATGGGAACGAATACTGGAAACGATATTTAAATATTCGTTTGCAATTATTCGAATATATTTGAATATTCGATTTTTAAACCTTATATTAAAATGTCCGAATTTATGACCGTCCGGAGCAAATTACTATTCCTTATTGCCACAAATGCCACTATAAATCGTATCTTATATGCAGCTTTGAAAAACAGGATAGAGTTTTTTTTTTTTTAAAGATCATCGATTATTATGCACTTTTTAAAACAAATACTGTTTAGTTTCATAAGTGGTAAGATATTTCAGGAAAACACATTACCGCCATTCTAATTATTTTCAATACTTATAATTGATCTGGATTACTTTACATCGATAATATTTATGCTTTTGGTTTCGCTATTTTTTTCTGAAATATAAAACCATTTAAGAACGATTTAATTGGTTTAGATTTGAGAAACTAAATTCTGATTAGATAATCATTGATTTGATATATGGATAACGGAATTAATGTGATTTGCGACTCAATGCGTAAACAACATGACCAGAGAGATCCTTTTAAATCCCCATTAACACTCAAAATCAACGAATATTTTGTTAATTATTTCGTAAAGTAAAGTTAACCCATACAAAATCACTGTTCCTTATATGATAGCCATAATTTCAACGCTAGATGTGGTCTGGTAACAATGTATCTTGTTACATCTATGTTACCAGACCACATCTAGCTTTCACATTTTGGCTATTTTGTATTTAGTAAATACACAATGCTCGGGTCTAAGGCTATTTCTAGTTTCGCACAAAATGTTAAAATACTTCTTGAGGCATCCATGCTTGTTTTTGAACACCAAAGAAGATGGTTTTATATATTCTCGCGTAAAATATGCTTATGTTCACGTTCGACTTTGTAAAGTATTTCTTATTGAGCTTTCACAATATGGTACAGGCCTAAATGCACACATTTGGATTGTCCAGTGATTTCCTGTTTCATTAGTCCAGCTTAGATACCCAGTGTACCTAGAAAAAGATATAAGGCCAATCATTTACACTAACATACTCAGTCAATTTTGAAAAAGATTTTTAGTAAATAAAGAGGGAAAACCAGGTTATATGTTTTAGAGGCTTGACAAAGAGACATTCTTCCTCTTCTTACAACCTCGGCAGTTTGATCCATCATACAGAGGTCGTATGACTCCCTCTTCTCTCCAACTTGACGACTCATTACTGCAAAAGAAAAACAAAATCAATTATTATAAGTCATCGGACATGCAACATAAAAGAGGATCTTTAAAATTTCACAAAATAAAGTCAATCGTTCGGTATTTTGATCAGTCCTTGAATGTGGTATGTAATTCCGAACACTCTCAATTCCTTCTTTACACAACCCTACATCTTGATCATGAGGGTCACACATGATCAGAACATGTTTCTAGATTATTACTTTTAATAGAACGCTACTGATCCGAAGTTATTGTTTGATATTACAATTATGTGTTTGATATAACTTTAGCAAAAAAGTGTGAAAAATAAGCGATCAATTAATTTCACTTACCGGAATGCTGTGTATATCGGCTAATGTATTTTTCAGAAAAACTGGCTGCACCTTTACCTCAAAATTGCACCGAAAAGAAAGATAAAGGAATAGATGTCAAAATAATTACGTTAGATTCCAGATATCTTTTACGGCACATGATTGGATAAGAAATTTATGTTGTGTTCGGAATCAGGAACATGGTCGGATTATGAAGCACCCGCTCTAATATGTGTTCATTTGAACCCTAGTTAACAGTGTATTTTTATATTGAAAATATATAGTTATAAAAATGAAAAGAAAAAGAGATTGCCAAGCAATATGGTCCCCTACCTGTGAAACTCCACCACTTTTAGTATGTTTATGCCCCCGAAGGAGGGCATATAGTGATCGGACCGTCTGTTCGTCCGTCTGTCCTTCAGTCACACTTTGCATTAAGGTTTCGCGTTTAGGTTTCGAAAAATGCTCAAAAGTTCTATGTCGCTTCAGATAGCAACTTGATATTTTGGCATGCATGTGTATCTCATTGAGCTACACATTTTGAGTGGTTAAGGGTCAAGGTCATCCTTTAAGGTCAAAGGTCAAAGATATGGCTTCAAAGCGGCACAGAAGGGGGCGTTATGTTTCTGACAAACACATCTCTTGTTTTTAGCTCATCTGAGCACAACGTGCTCATGGTGAGCTTTTGTGATCGCCTTTTATCCGTCGTCCTTCCTGCGTCGTCCGTCGTCAACATTTTGCCTTGTGAACACTCTAGAGGCCACATTTATTGTCTGATCTTCATGAAATTTGGTCAGAACATTTTTCCTATTGATACCTCGACTGAGTTCGAAACTGGGTCATGCTGGGTCAAAAACTAGGTCACTAGGTCAAAAAAAGAAAAACCTTGTGAACACTGTAGAAGTCACATTTGATGCCCAATCTTCATGTAAAAATGTTTGTCTAAATGATATGTTGGTTGAGTTCACAAATGGGTCCGGTCCGTTGAAAAACATGGCCGCCATGGGGCGGGGCAGTATTCCTTATATGGCTATAGAGAAACCTTGTGAACACTGTAGAAGTCACAATTTTGCCCAGTCATCATGAAACTTGACCAAAACATTGGTTTCATTGAATTCTCGATCGAGTTCGAAAATAGTCCAGATCGGTAAAACATGGCCGCCAGGGGACGGGGCAGTTTTCCTTATATGGCTATTGTAAAACCTTGTTAACACTCTAGAGGCCACATTTATTGTCCAATCATCATGAAATTTGGTCAGAAGATTGGTCTGTATGATATCGTGGATGAGTTTGAAAATTGTTACGTTTGCTTAAAAAAAATGGCTGCCAAGGGGCGGGGCATTTTTCCTTATATGGCTTTATATGGCTATGGTAAAATCTTGTTAACACTCTGGAGGCCACATTTATTGTGCGATCTTCATGTAACTTGGTCAGACGATTCATCCCAATAATATCTTGGACGAGTTAAAAAATGATGCCGGTTGGTTGAAAAACATGGTCGCCAGGGGGCGGGGCATTTGTCCTTATATGGCTATATTAAAACCTTGTTAACACTCTTGAGGCCACATTTTTTTCCGATCTTCATGAAACTTGGCCAGAAGATTTATCCTAATGATATCTTGGATGAGTTTGAAAAAAGTTTCGGTTGCTCAAAAAATATAGCCACGAGGGGGCGGGCATTTTTCCTAATATGGCTTTATATCATGCTTTAGTAAAACCTTGTTAACACTCTAGAGGCCACATTTATTGTCCGATCATCATGAAACTTGGTCAGATGATTCGTCCCAATTATGTCTTGGATGAGTTCGAAAATGGTTCCGGTTGGTGGAAAAACATGGCCGCCAAAGGGGCGTGGCATTTTTTCCTTATATAGCTACATGTATAGTTAAACCTTGTTAACACTCTAGAAGCCATATTTATTGTACGATCACAATGAAACTTTGTCAGAAGTTTTGTCCCAATGATAGTTTGGACAAGTTCGAAAATGGTTCCAATTGCTTGATAAACATGGCCGCCAGTGGGCGGGGGAATTTTCCTTATATGGACTTATGAATCTTCATGAAACTTTGTCAGTATATTTGTTTAAATGATATCTTGGATGTGTATGAAAATGGTTCTGGTCTGTTGAAAAACGTGGCTGCCAGGGTGTTCACTAGTCATGAAAGTTGATAAGAACATTTTGTTCTACCGACATCTTGGGCTGCACAGAACAGGTCAGTTCTTTTGAATCTCAGGTGAGCAACTTTGGGCCTTTCAGGCCCTCTTGTTATATATTTGTTGCCATAGCAACCAAAATTCTTGACGTAGGAACAAAATGAAATGACGTGCATAATGCCCATATTGCCATCGATCAATGTATCAAGTTTTATGAAAAAATATAAAGAACTTTCAAAGTTATCGCAGGATCCAGAAAAGTGACCACTGACTGACAGATAGACTGACAGACAGAGCGCAAACCATGAGTCCCCCTCCGGTTTCACCGGTAGGGTACAACATCACACGTAATACTAAATATTTATCTGAGTTGTGTTTAATCCGTGATGAACTAAAGATGCTTTTGGAGACACCAACAACTAGGAACTAATGAATAAAAACACAAATACAGTTGAAAGTATACTTGTAGGGTAGTATGTGTTCATTTGAACCCTACTTGAATAACTTTGAAATTTGTAAACAGAATATATGCGGATATTATATTGTCTTGTTATGCAACAAGAACATGTTCTCTTCTAGGTATCTATACAGCGGCAAGGTCGAAATAGATGCTGAGACAGTTCTCAGTCTGTTGTATGCTGCTAAGAAGTATGATATTCCTGGACTAGATTCCAAATGCAGGTCTTTCCTGAAGGAAAACATCGACACCGAAAACGTTTGCACAATTCTCGACCAAGCCATATTGTTTGACGATGAAGATCTGAAATCCATATGTCTGGACTTTATTATGGACAAGTCCGAGGTCGTCTTGAAATCAGATGCGTTTGTCCAAATGACAAAATCTGGATTACAGGAAGTGCTTAAACTGGAGCTGTTTAACGCCAGCGAGTGCGAACTGTACACTGCATGCAAACGGTGGGCAACTCAGAGATGTAGAGACGCAGGCAAAGAGGAAAACTATGAAAATATAAGGCAGGCGTTGACAGATGAACTTGTTTACCTAATTCGATACCGACCATGACAAAGGAAGAGTTCACGAATGTTGTGGCCTCTTAAAATTTTCTCACCAATATTGAACTACTAAGCGTGTATAAAAGTTTCGTAAACAAGGAAAGTTTCTCAAAATTCGTTTCCAAACCACGCACTTACTCTTAACAAAACGTATTGTTTGTAAGGTGTGAAAATAACATTAGCACCTGGTTGTGTTATGGCGACAAGATGGCATCAGTTTTACAGTATCTAAAGACTGTGAACTGAGTGCAGTCGATATGTTTTTGCCATTTATTGAAGGTTCTGTGACTGGTGTTCTGGAGCTTTTTGAGCGTAATACAGTAAATTCAAACTCAGAATGTAGCATTGAATTACAATAAAGGTGTAAACCATTTGCTCGTTTATTTACATAAACGTCTTCCCCTTAAATCCACAAACGAATATTCAATACGACAAAGAATGACAGGTGCGGGTGTGTATTGTTGTGGTACAACCAAAAAGAAAATAACTATGCAAGATGTGACAATGACAATCACGGACTTAAAGGTTCGATTTAGTGATGGCAGTACCAGCGTTTCAAATCGCCAGTTTTATGGCTTCGAACTTATGATCAAAGGAAAGAAATGACATTGTATATGGATATCGCATTATATTAATGATAATATGTATCATGTGTTTGGACCATGTTTAGCGTATTGTAGCGTATAATACACAGAAAATATGTTGTATTATATAATACTAAATAATTATTGTTGTCAAAATTCTAGATTTATGCTTTGTACATGTGCAATGCTAAAATCCCCTACACCAAACCTAATCTGTGCTTGTTCTCGATGTGGCCTGGGTTATCAAAATAATAGGGCTCTGGGATGCAAACTAATCATGAACTCTGGCCTTTTATAGCAAAGTTGATAAACAACAGATCCGTGAATCGTTTGTTTTACACCCGATGTTCCCAGACATTTTAAGCAAAATCAACTGAGTGTCGTCGTTAGTTTCAAGCAGTATAGACGCTCGGAAAGGGCCCAAGGGGCTGACACTTGGATAAATTATTTATAAGGAACAGGGGTAAATATTACTTTAATTTAATAAGTTTTATTACACTATTTAGTAAATTTTTGCACTGAAACCCTGCTAGCTTCTGAGATATACAAGACAGTAACATTTATTAAGATATGGTGAATTAATGTTTATGTAAATGTTTAAATAGTATTTGTATTTTTGTGTTAATATTGCAGTTATGCATGTGTACTTTTCATTTGTCTATGTGTTGATAGATTAAGTTATTAAATGCTGGCTGTATTAATATAATATGTACAAACCACGCAATAGCACTGTTAGGGATTATTTTGAATGAATAGATCCCAGTTTCCGGATGGGTGCAGCAGACAGGCATCACCCAACGGGAAGTTTCGGGTGGGTGCGGCAGAGGCCATCACCCAACGACGGTTCGGCAGATAGCTGCCATAACTGGGAGAAGGAGACGGTTTCGGCAACAAGGGCCGACCGGGACGCGCCAGCAACCGGGCATTGGATGCCGCCAGAGGACCGAGGGTAAGGCGAGGGTCATCTGTGCCGCGGTAGGCTGGACATATTGGACGCCGCAAGAGGACCGAGGGTCAGGCGAGGGCCATCCGTGCCGCGGTGGGCCAGACATATTGGACGCCCCAAAAGGGTTGAGGACTTAGCGTGAGAGTTGTATGTTGACAGATGTGACATTTAGTCGGCCAGTGACTTAATGATTGTTTGTTTTTATTGTTTTTATTATTGGTACAAGTGTATCTGGTAGTGATTAGAATAAACGAATATGCATGCTACTAACATTAGTGGTGTAGTAAAACGTAGCACATATTAAGACCTTTATTAAATGAAATATTTACAAATTTCATCTGTCTCCATTATCATTTCCATTATCAAGGCTCGAACCGCTTGTCACTCATAAATCACTCCATTAAAATTGTCCATCCGCAATTTAACTTGAGTTCTATCATTACGCAATCATGTATCTATTCAAGTAATCTATTTGCTGTAGCAGTTTTGATCACCTGCTTATTATTATTTCCTCTATCGGTACTATGTGAACTGCTATGGTTCGTGTCTACGAAGGATTCCGATTGTTGCTAGTTGGTCGCTATTGCCTCACAAAATAGGTTAGCCTTATTTGTAAAGAGTTAGACACTCGCTCATACAAAATGACAAGAGTTAGGAGCATTGTCGTAAAGGATGTCGCAAAGTCGTTTGCAATGAACATCTGAGTCCAAAAATGACAAGAGTTAGAAAAAAGATTGCTTTAATATTGTTTCACGTGAGTCCAAAAATGACAAGAGTTAGAAAAAATTGCTTTAATAGTGTGTCACGGTGCAAGCAGTCAATAAACCTAAATTTATTCACAAGAAAAATGACAAGAGTTAGAAAGAAACACGTGCTTTAACTGTGTTTTAGGTCACGAGCGGTCAATATACTTTATATATTTACATGCAAAATGACAAGAGTTAGAAAAAACCCTGTCCTTTGCATTGAACATCTGAGTCCAAAAATGACAAGAATCAGAAAAAAATGCTTTAATAGTGTTCACGGTGCAAGCAGTAAACAAACCTAAATGTATTCAGAAGAAAAATGACAAGAGTTAGAAAGAAACACGTGCTTTAACTGTGTTTTCGGTCACGAGCGGTGAATATACTTTATATATTTACATGCAAAATGACAAGAGTTAGAAAAAAACCTGTCCTTTGCATTGAACATCTGAGTCCAAAAATGGCAAGAGTTGGAAAAAAATTGCTTTAATAGTGTTTCACGGTGCAAGCAGTCAATAAACCTTAATTTATTCACAAGAAAAATGGCAAGAGTTAGAAAGAAACACGTGCTTTTACTGTGTTTTCGGTCACGAGCGGTCAATATACTTTATATATTTACATGCAAAATGACAAGAGTTAGAAAAAAACCTGTCGTTTTCATTGAACATCTGAGTCCAAAAATGACAAGAGTTAGAAAAAATTGCTTTAATAGTGCTTCACGGTGTAAGCAGTCAATAAACCATTATTTATTCACAAGAAAAATGATAAGAGTTAGAAAGAAACACGTGCTTTAACTGTGTTTAGGTCACGAGCGGTCAATTTACTTTATATATTTACATGTTTACATGCAAAATGACAAGAGTTAGAAAAAAACCTGTCGTTTGCATTGAACATCTGTGTCCAAAAATGACAAGAGTTTGAAAAAATTGCTTTAATAGTGTTTCACGTGAGTCCAAAAATGACAAGAGTTAGAAAAAATTGCTTTAATAGTGTTTCACGGTGCAAGCAGTCAATAAACCTAAATTTATTCACAAGAAAAATGACAAGAGTTAGAAAGAAACACGTGCTTTAACTGTGTTTTAGGTCACGAGCGGTCAATAAAATGACAAGAGTTAGAAAAAGACCTGTCGTTTGCATTGAACATCTGAGTCCAAAAATGACAAGAATTAGAAAAAAAAGTTTAAAGTGTTTAACGGGGCAAGCAGTCAATAAACCTTAATTTATTCACAAGAAAAATGATAAGAGTTAGAAAGAAACACGTGCTTTTACTGTGTTTTCGGTCACGAGCAGTCAATATACTTTATATATTTACATGCAAAATGACAAGAGTTAGAAAAAAACCTGTCGTTTGCATTGAACATCTGAGTCCAAAAATGACAAGAGTTAGAAAAATTGCTTTAATAGTGTTTCACGAGGCCAGCAGTCAATTTACTTCATTTTTTCAAATGCAAAATGACAAGAGCTAGAAAAACACAAACTTTAATTGTGTTTCACGAGGCCAGCAGTAAATATACGTCATTCATTCGAATGGAAAAAATGACAAGAGTTAGAAGAAACATATCGTTTAATTGTGTTTCACGAGGCCAGCAGTCAATTTACTCAATTTATTCAAATGCAAAATGACAAGAGCTAGAAAAACACATGCTTTAATTGTGTATCACGAGGCCAGCAGTAAATATACTTCATTTATTCACCTGCACAATGACAAAAGATATTAAAAGCAATTCTTTAATTGTGTTTCACGGTGCCAGCAGTCAATTATACTTAATTTATTCATATGCAAAATAACAAGAGTTTAGAAGAAACTTATCGTTTAATTGTGTTTTATTTCGCGAGCAGTAAATATACTTCATTTTTTTATATGCAAAATGACAAGAGCTAGAAAAAGCGCTTGCCGGAACGCGGTGACCCCAGCTTTATTTGATTATGCTTGCATGTTGTTATGTATTGTGTAATACTGTTTTTTGTATCGTGCAGTGCGGTTTTGGCCATTGATCACTTGCAATAAATAAAGGACCACATGCTAGTGTATAATGAGAGAGCAATACTGCAATAGTTTCAATGATATACAATATAATTGACGGTCGCGGTGGTGTAATGGATTTGTTGTCCGCCTAGCGATCGGGAGTTCGTGGGTTCGATCCCTACTCGGGGAGCGTTCTCATCATCTCCTCGATAGATACCAAGTTATGATTCTTCCTAGGAAACGGACTCGAGAGTGTCTCAATAAGCCTTAGGATTTTGATGTAATCGAGCAAAAATAAATAGGCTTAAACTAGCACAAACATTAACTTATGTAATTGATATCATTTGACAAATGTATGAAGCCGTTTTACGATGGGAGTAATTAGTAAGCTTTTATTACGCCTTTGAGAGCATACTCAAGACGCAACAGTGATTCACTATAGCAAAATTATATGCATTATTTATTTATAGAGCTTGAATTATACAAAAACAATACATAATACAAAAGGCTGTCACATACATGTAATGCTCGAGGAGTGGGCAAATGTATGAAGCCGTTTTACGATGGAAGTTATTAGTAAGCTTTAATTACGCCTTTGAGAGCAAAGTAAAAAATTTATGTTTCGGTCGTCCTAAAGGTAATGACGTTATGCATTTTCGGTCATATTATGTACCGTAGTGATGCTACACATACTGATACATGTAGTGGAATGTTGCAAAAATTTAATATGAAATTGTTCAAAATGATCTTACTTAAGTAAACTTAAACAAATTGCTTAATGCATTATTATTTATTCGGTTACAAATCATCCGATCATTATGTTTTACTACATTGCAATAAGTGAGCAAATACGTTTTTTAAAGTTTAAAAGACATACTCATAAATACATACTCAAGACACAACAGTGATTCACTATAGCAAAAATATATGCATAATTTATTTATAGAGCTTGAATTATAAAAAATTAATACATAATACAAAAGGCTGTCACATACAAGTAATGCTCGAGGAGTGGGCTTTGTCACAGATATTGGCTATACAAGTTCAAAGTGGTTGGCATATGAAACATGTGTAAGGACTTTTTATCATCAAAATACAATAAAGCTACCTTTGCAATTCAGTAGAAACGAAAGTTTGTATAAATATTGCACAACACTTCATAGAAAAATAAGTCATGACAAAATTTATTGAACTTACAATATTTGCTTACATGTACATGTATTTCTTGATACTTAAGTTCCAATTCGGTATTAGCAACTTTATTTTCGTTTTAGTTCGCACATATTTTTAAACACTGCGTACCCACCTATTTTAATTGTATGTATACATGTATTTAACTCACGTTCATACAGTATCCTTTTATGTTTGATATATGTGGCATAAAAAATCATCGATCTGTGAACACACTCCTTTAAATGTCATCAACAAATTTCAGACCCTCACTGCAACAACTAACTAAATCTACCACAATTTTCTAAAAATAATCATGCACAGTTCTTAAATTAATTCGAAATTAACACAAGAAAAGGCCAATAACCATACAAAACACCATTAACAAACAGTAATAGAAAATACATATGCAGGACTGCGGGAGAAACAAACACAATTTCAGATTTGTATTGTATTGCCATGAAGAGGTAACACCTTCACACAGGCATCTTCTCCTAAATGCTAGTTCCTGTACAAAGAAAGAAGCAACAAGGGCTGTTTGTAAAACATGCATGCCCCCCCCTATATGGGCTATAAGTTGAAGTAGCAGCCATTGTGTGAATACGTTTTTTGTCACTGTGAACAACGGTGGTGGTGGTGGTGGTGGTGGTGGCAGTGGTGGTGGTTGTGGTGGTGGTGGCGGTGGTGGTGTTGGTGGCGGTGGTGGTTGTCGTGGTGGTGACGGTGGTGGACGGTGGTGGCGGTGGTGGTGGTGGTGGTGGTGGTGGTGGTGGTGGTGGTGGTGGTGGTGGTGGTGGTGGTGGTGGTGGTGGTGGTGGTGGTGGTGGTGGTGGTGGTGGTGGTGGTGGTGGTGGTGGTGGTGGTGGTGGTGGTGGCGGCGGTGGTGGTGGTGGTTGTGGTGGTCGTGGTGGTGGTGGATACAATGCATAACAAAAATGCAGTTAGCCTTATATTTGGTAAAATTTAAATATATATTACAAGGGAGGCAAATGCTGTAACAAACAAGAGCACCGCCGTGCGGGTGCAGACTGCTCATCTATTTTCTTTTTAAAGGTGAAGTGACTCTCATTTTAATCACAAAGGAGGGAGGGGTGGAGTGAAGAGGGGTGTATAGTGTGGGGGTGTGGACATTTATTACATTATCTTCCAAAAATGCGAAAAAAAAAATTGTGGAAGGGGGGGGGGTATGGTGGGGGGTGGGGGGATTCTTTGGTGTGATGGTTGGACGGTATTTCAAACATAAAATAATAAATATAAATATTTGTGTTTTTTAACCGTTTCAAAAAAAAACATTTGGGGGGTTGAGGTGGGGGGGGGGGATAGTGTGAGGGTGTGGTGGTAATTTGTGAGATGATCTTAAAAAAAAATGGGGGGGGGGTGAGGTGGGGGGGGGGTATAGTGTGAGGGTGTGGTGGTAATTTGTGAGATGACCTTAAAAAAAAAAAATAGGGGGGGGGGGGATTCGGGGGGTAGGGGGGGCACGGGGGATGGTTTGGGTGGAGTCCATTGTGGTATGTCAGGTAAGAGTAGTTTTGTCAAAGTATCAATCAAATCTAATCATAAATATAAAAGTTATGGAAATTTTAGCAAAATTTAATAATTTGACCTTGAGAGTCAAGGTCATTCAAAGGTGAAGGTAAAATTCAACTTGCCAGGTACAGTAACCTCATGATAGCATGAAAGTATTTGAAGTTTGAAAGCAATAGCCTTGATACTTAAGAAGTAAAGTGGATCGAAACACAAAATTTAACCAATATATTCAAAGTTACTAAGTCAAAAAAGGGCCATAATTCCATAAAAATGACATCCAGAGTTATGCAACTTGTCCTTTTACTGTACCCTTATGACAGTTTGCGAGTGTCCAAGTATGAAAGCAATATCTATGATAATTTTGGGGTAAAGTGGACCAAAACACAAAACTTAACCAAATTTTCAATTTTCTAAGTATAAAGGGCCCATAATTCCGTCCAAATGCCAGTCAGAGTTACATAACTTTGCCTGCACAGTCTTCTTATGATAGTTAATAAGTGTTGCAAGTATAAAAGCAATAGCTTTGATACTGTAGGAATAAAGTGGACCTAAACACAAAACTTAACCAAATTTTCAATTTTCTAAGTATAAAAAGGGCACATAATTCTGTCAAAATGCCAGTCAGAGTTACATTACTTTGCCTGCACAGTCCCCTTATGATAGTTAGTAAGTGTTGCAAGTATGAAAGCAATAGCTTTGATTCTTAAGGAATAAAATGGACCTAAACACAAAACCTAACCAAAATTTTCAATTTTCTAAGTATAAAAAGGGCACATTATTCTGTCAAAATGCACGCCAGAGTTATCTAACTTTGCGTGCCCAGTCCCCTCATGATAGTAAGTAAGTGTACCAAGTTTGAATGCAATAGCATTGATACTTTCTGAAAAAAGTGGACCTAAACGCAAAGCTTAACAAAAATTTTCAATTTTCTAAGTATAAAAAGGGCACATAATTCAGTTAAAGTGCACGCCAGAGTTATCTAACTTTGCCTGCCCAGTCCCCTCATGATAGTTAGTAAGTGTACCAAGTTTGAATGCAATAGCATTGATACTTTCTGAGAAAAGAGGACCTAAACGCAAAACTTAACCGGACGCCGACGCCGACGCCAAGGTGATGACAATAGCTCATAATTTTTTTTCAAAAAATAGATGAGCTAAAAAGAACATGCATAAACGGTAGTTGTTTCCCTTGTTTGGACCATGCTAAATCCTTAAAATGTCTATTTCCAGTAACTGTGACCTTCACCTGTGACCTTGACCTTTGACCTAGCGACCTCAAAATCAATAGGGGTCATCTGCGAGTCATGATCAATGTACCTATGAAGTTTCATGATCCTAGTCCCAAGCGTTCTTGAGTTATCGTCTGACAACCACCTGGTGGACGGACCGACCGACAGACAGACAGACAGACCGACATACCGACATGAGCAAAGCAATATACCCCCTCTTCTTCAAAGGGGGGCATAAAAATACTATGATAACTACACAGAATGTTTACACATTTAATGTTTTAGAACATTTTTATTGTAAAAGAATATATTCTGTCACCATTGTTATTTGGTAAATTTGATGTTGATGTATCTCATTAACTGTGAATTCGAGAATTGGTATGCTTCTGTTTTTTAATTTTATTAGTATTCTGCTTTAACTATGTTGGGTCAGGCTCTTAATTTCTGTCAGCGGAATGAAATATCAGCAACTTCCTGTATCATGTACACTCAGTGACCCTGTGATAATCCTCCTTGCATCCTCCTAGAATCCTCCTCATATGATTATCCTCCTTGCATCCTCCTACTGTGATTATCCTCGTTGCATCCTCCTACTATAATTATCCTCCTTGCATCCTCCTGTGATTATCCTCCTTGCATTCTCATTCTGTGATTATACTCCTTGCATCCCCCTCCTGTGATTATCCTCCTTGCATTCTCATTCTGTGATTATACTCCTTGCATCCCCCTCCTGTGATTATCCTCCTTGCATCCTCCTCATGTGATTATCCTCTTCCTGTGATTTCCTCCTTGCATCCTCCGTTGATTATCCTCCTTGCATTTTAACACACAATACATGTATGATTACAATATGATGATTACAACAGACTTGCATTTACATAACAGCAGCCACAATTACCTTAGGCTGGTTGTAATGAAGTGCAAATCTGCTTTTTGATCACTTCCACATTCACTGAAATTCAATCTGAACACACACAGAAGTGTTGTTTTCAATGCCGAGTGTGGTACATCATTTTAACAAGCTCAGTATTATTAAAAGAAACATTGTAAATGTCTACTGTACAATGTTTTATACAAAATATACATGCTTTATGCCTTAGGCTATGGGGAACGGTTTCCCATTCAGCCACTGGACCCTTTTGTTGTTGTCAATATTTGAGCCTGATTCAATAACAAACAAGAACATATAAATAAATTGATTATGTTTCTACTATTACCATATGTTTGCTACATACATGTAACAAGCTATTACATGTACCTACTTAATGAAAAGGTTTGTTTATGTCTATAACTGATGTTCTAGTTAAGAGTAAGGGTGTCACGTTTACAGTTTTTCTAAACGTTTAAACGAAATGAAATAAACGAAACGTTACCGTTTAAACGGTATCCCTATGGCCGTTTTAAAATCATCACGCATCAGTGCCATCACTTCTTCAAACTGAAAGTAGTACTTATTTCCGGATATTATATTTAGTGCATATCCCATTCGCACATGATGTCATACTAAAACCAACTGTTCTCATAGTTGTCTAACCAATGGGTTACAATTTGTCTACTTACATGCCGTAATATTTTGACACGAATGTGAATTATTTACCAACATTTCTTAAACAAGAGTAAACCAGTTTTAAATTTTTAACACGATGTATATCAAAGATGCATACTTAAATTTTAGTAAAATGTTCCTATACGAAGATTGTTCGCCATATCTCGAGAAATGAATGGCGATGAATAAACGTCGTGAATATTTCCTCGGGCCGACGCGCGTTGAATGTTCAAGAGGATTCGGGGCATTCTCATGCAACAAAAGCCAGGAATTTCATGATGATGCGCGTTAAATATTCAAGAGGTCTAGTTCGTACATGGTGTATTGTTATGCTTACGGTATTGTGAATAAGGGCCATCTGGCGCACAGCAGACAAATAGTTTTTAATACGAGTCTTTTTCAGCAGCAAGGGCCCTCTCTACGCTTTGGGGGATTGGGGCCGGGGCCCTTAGAGGGGAAATTTTGCATCGTTTTTAGCGAAAATGGGAATTTTAGAAGATCTTTTCACCAACCATTGAGCACTTAAAATTGCGATATTTTAATATGATTTATATAAATAAACAACTTATCAAAGTTAGTAGCACCATACCAGCAGGCAACATAGGTATAACATTAATAAAAAAATGGAGGGGGGATCTATAGCTGAAATAGGGGAAAAAAGTATACTTTTTTCATGGGGGAAGCCGCCGATATTCTGCAGTAAAAAATGCCAAACGAGGGCCCTGGCAGCTGTTAAAAAGCTTTGAAACGTCACAACGTAATGAACTAAAACGAATTTTATTGATATAGACTGGCATTTAAAGGTTAACTGTTTTTGTAAAGGTTTTTGAGCAAACCACGAAACGCGGCCGTTCAAACGTTTAAACGTGACACCCTTAGTTAAGAGTAGTAATGTTTTGATTAAATAAATAAGTGGCGATAACAAAAAAGTAAACGATATATATGTTTCTTCTAACTCGTGTCATTTTTAATATGAATATATAAAGCATATTGAAGGCTGGTGACCTAAAATACAAATAAAGCATGTGTTTTTTCTTACTCTTGTCATTTTGCATGCGAATAAATGAAGTATATTGACTTTGGGGGTGAATTGTCCAAGGAAATCAAATTTTGGGGGTTAATTGTCTGACACCCCAATAATTTTCAATTAGTTTGTAATGTAATATGGTTTGTAATGAAGGATTTATTCCAATTTCACCACGGGGAATATCTCGATATATGTTTTATTAAAAAACAATTATGATGTGATTGTTATACTGATTTTGATTTGATACATTTATATTCGATCACAGCTTTTATATATTCGACATTTCAACTGACAATAAACAAAATTTCCAGGAAATGTCTATCCACTGGCAATATGCGGAATCCTTCGTCGACACGAACCTTTAGATGCTTGAGAACGAGGATCTCTGTGACGTCACATTCTCAGCAGGAAATGAGCAAGAAAAGATCAGATGTCACAGATTCATTATCGCAAGCCGTAGTCCAGTCTTCTATGCCATGTTTTGTGGTACTCTTGCTGAGTTAAACGATGTTATCTGCGTCCCAGATATGGAGCCAATAACACTTAAAATTTTAATACGGTAGGTATTATACTTAAAAAGGTTGTGATTGCGGGTTGAGGATTTTAAAGGGTTAGCTATTGAAAACAATCAGTTACATAAATAAAAAGAACAACACATGTGATATTTAGCCAAATATTTATCTGAGTTGTGATTAATCCGTTATATGAACGAAGGAATTACGATCACTTTCAATCAAAGGGAGACAATAATCAACTAGATATGTGCATTATGACGTATCTATGACTTTAGTCCGGCATAGAATTATATAATGGTCCAACCAAAAAGAAATAATTTACAATGCATGCGGACATCCATCTATTCCTAATTCCGAACATATGTTCGTAATTTCGAACCAAAGTGTTCCTAATTCCGAACATGATGACTTTTTAAAAATAACAATCCCGATGATTCCATTTTATTGACACAGTTTGAAAAATACCAACTTAGAAACAAGTTCTGTAATAAAAACGATTACATGTAAGTTCGATAAATGACAAGGTCGGTAAAAAAGGTAATATACAGCAATAGATCTGGAGGTTTCGGTAAATTTGATATTTTTAAAAACGTCAACATAACAAGGATATCAACACGCATTTTGATACTTTACAGTTATTCACGCCCTTTGTCCATACATATTCAACTATTTTACCTTTTTACCGAACTTTTCATTTACCAAACTCACTGTCAATTAGTGAAAATGCAAATAACACTGTAATCCATTACCACGGTAGGATTTTTGTTATTCATCCAAATTACACAAACAAACATTACATTTAAAAAGTAAATTGTGCGACTGCCGGATATAATTAAATCAACCAGTCTCTATTAAAACCAGGCAGCGTTAATGTCAGAAGTCGCGTTGATGTCATCCACAAGTGTGAGCATTTGATCGTCATCGTAAATGCATGTCGAAATCTTTCGATAAATACTAGGGATGGGAACGAATACTGGAAACGATATTTAAATATTCGTTTGCAATTATTCGAATATATTTGAATATTCGATTTTTAAACCTTATATTAAAATGTCCGAATTTATGACCGTCCGGAGCAAATTACTATTCCTTATTGCCACAAATGCCACTATAAATCGTATCTTATGTGCAGCTTTGAAAAACAGGATAGAGTTGTGGTTTTTTTTAAAGATCATCGATTATTATGCACTTTTTAAAACAAATACTGTTTAGTTTCATAAGTGGTAAGATATTTCAGGAAAACACATTACCGCCATTCTAATTATTTTCAATACTTATAATTGATCTGGATTACTTTACATCGATAATAGTTATGCTTTTGGTTTCGCTATTTTTTTCTGAAATATAAAACCATTTAAGAACGATTTAATTGGTTTAGATTTGAGAAACTAAATTCTGATTAGATAATCATTGATTTGATATATGGATAACGGAATTAATGTGATTTGCGACTCAATGCGTAAACAACATGACCAGAGAGATCCTTTTAAATCCCCATTAACACTCAAAATCAACGAATATTTTGTTAATTATTTCGTAAAGTAAAGTTAACCCATACAAAATCACTGTTCCTTATATGATAGCCATAATTTCAACGCTAGATGTGGTCTGGTAACAATGTATCTTGTTACATCTATGTTACCAGACCACATCTAGCTTTCACATTTTGGCTATTTTGTATTTAGTAAATACACAATGCTCGGGTCTAAGGCTATTTCTAGTTTCGCACAAAATGTTAAAATACTTCTTGAGGCATCCATGCTTGTTTTTGAACACCAAAGAAGATGGTTTTATATATTCTCGCGTAAAATATGCTTATGTTCACGTTCGACTTTGTAAAGTATTTCTTATTGAGCTTTCACAATATGGTACAGGCCTAAATGCACACATTTGGATTGTCCAGTGATTTCCTGTTTCATTAGTCCAGCTTAGAAACCCAGTGTACCTAGAAAAAGATATATAAGGCCAATCATTTACACTAACATACTCAGTCAATTTTGAAAAAGATTTTTAGTAAATAAAGAGGGAAAACCAGGTTATATGTTTTAGAGGCTTGACAAAGAGACATTCTTCCTCTTCTTGCAACCTCGGCAGTTTGATCCATCATACAGAGGTCGTATGACTCCCTCTTCTCTCCAACTTGACGACTCATTACTGCAAAAGAAAAACAAAATCAATTATTATAAGTCATCGGACATGCAACATAAAAGAGGATCTTTAAAATTTCACAAAATAAAGTCAATCGTTCGGTATTTTGATCAGTCCTTGAATGTGGTATGTAATTCCGAACACTCTCAGTTCCTTCTTTACACAACCCTACATCTTGATCATGAGGGTCACACATGATCAGAACATGTTTCTAGATTATTACCTTTAATAGAACGCTACTGAACCGAAATTATGTGTTTGATATTACAATTATGTGTTTGATATAACTTTAGCAAAAAAGTGTGAAAAATAAGCGATCAATTAATTTCACTTACCGGAATGCTGTGTATATCGGCTAATGTATTTTTCAGAAAAACTGGCTGCACCTTTACCTCAAAATTGCACCGAAAAGAAAGAAAAAGGAATAGATGTCAAAATAATTACGTTAGATTCCAGATATCTTTTACGGCACATGATTGGATAAGAAATTTATGTTGTGTTCGGAATCAGGAACATGGTCGGATTATGAAGCACCCGCTCTAATATGTGTTCATTTGAACCCTAGTTAACAGTGTATTTTTATATTGAAAATATATAGTTATTAAAATGAAAAGAAAAAGAGATTGCCAAGCAATATGGTCCCCTACCTGTGAAACTCCACCACTTTTAGTATGTTTATGCCCCCGAAGGAGGGCATATAGTGATCGGACCGTCTGTTCGTCCGTCTGTCCTTCCGTCACACTTTGCATTAAGGTTTCGCGTTTAGGTTTCGAAAAATGCTCAAAAGTTCTATGTCGCTTCAGATAGCAACTTGATATTTGGCATGCATGTGTATCTCATTGAGCTACACATTTTGAGTGGTTAAGGGTCAAGGTCATCCTTTAAGGTCAAAGGTCAAAGATATGGCTTCAAAGCGGCACAGAAGGGGGCATTATGTTTCTGACAAACACATCTCTTGTTTTCAGCTCATCTGAGCACAACGTGCTCATGGTGAGCTTTTGTGATCGCCTTTTATCCGTCGTCCTTCGTGCGTCGTCCGTCGTCAACATTTTGCCTTGTGAACACTCTAGAGGCCACATTTATTGTCTGATCTTCATGAAATTTGGTCAGAACATTTTTCCTATTGATACCTCGACTGAGTTCGAAACTGGGTCATGCTGGGTCAAAAACTAGGTCACTAGGTCAAAAAAAGAAAAACCTTGTGAACACTGTAGAAGTCACATTTGATGCCCAATCTTCATGTAAAAATGTTTGTCTAAATGATATGCTGGTTGAGTTCACAAATGGGTCCGGTCCGTTGAAAAACATGGCCGCCATGGGGCGGGGCAGTATTCCTTATATGGCTATAGAGAAACCTTGTGAACACTGTAGAAGTCACATTTTTTGCCCAGTCATCATGAAACTTGACCAAAACATTGGTTTCATTGAATTCTCGGTCGAGTTCGAAAATAGTCCAGATCGGTAAAAACATGGCCGCCAGGGGACGGGGCAGTTTTCCTTATATGGCTATTGTAAAACATTGTTAACACTCTAGAGGCCACATTTATTGTCCAATCATCATGAAATTTGGTCAGAAGATTGGTCTGTATGATATCGTGGATGAGTTCGAAAATTGTTACGTTTGCTTAAAAAAAAAGGCTGCTAAGAGGCGGGGCATTTTTCCTTTTTAGGCTATATATAGCTATAGTAAAACCTTGTTAACACTCTAGAAGCCACATTTATTGTACAATCTCCATGAAATTGGGTCAGAAGATTGGTCTCAGTGATATATGGATGAGTTCGAAAATAGTTACGTTTGCTTGAAAAACATGGTTGCCAAGGGGGGGGGCATTTTTCCTTATATGGCTTTATATGGCTATGGTAAAATCTTGTTAACACTCTAGAGGCCACATTTATTGTGCGATCTTCATGTAACTTGGTCAGACGATTCATCCCAATAATATCTTGGACGAGTTCAAAAATGATGCCGGTTGGTTGAAAAACATGGTCGCCAGGGGGCTTGGGCATTTGTCCTTATATGGCTATATTAAAACCTTGTTAACACTCTTGAGGCCACATTTTTTTCAGATCTTCATGAAACTTGGCCAGAAGATTTATTCTAATGATATCTTGGATGAGTTCTCAGTCTGTTGTATGCTGCTAAGAAGTATGATATTCCTGGACTAGATTCCAAATGCAGGTCTTTCCTGAAGGAAAACATCGACACCGAAAACGTTTGCACAATTCTCGACCAAGCCATATTGTTTGACGATGAAGATCTGAAATCCATATGTCTGGACTTTATTATGGACAAGTCCGAGGTCGTCTTGAAATCAGATGCGTTTGTCCAAATGACAAAATCTGGATTACAGGAAGTGCTTAAACTGGAGCTGTTTAACGCCAGCGAGTGCGAACTGTACACTGCATGCAAACGGTGGGCAACTCAGAGATGTAGAGACGCGGGCAAAGAGGAAAACTATGAAAATATAAGGCAGGCGTTGACAGATGAACTTGTTTACCTAATTCGATACCGACCATGACAATGGAAGAGTTCACGAATGTTGTGGCCTCTTAAAATTTTCTCACCAATATTGAACTACTAAGCGTGTATAAAAGTTTCGTAAACAAGGAAAGTTTCTCAAAATTCGTTTCCAAACCACGCACTTACTCTTAAAAAAACGTATTGTTTGTAAGGTGTGAAAATATCATTAGCACCTGGTTGTGTTATGGCGACAAGATGGCATCAGTTTTACAGTATCTAAAGACTGTGAACTGAGTGCAGTCGATATGGTTTTGCCATTTATAGAAGGTTCTGTGACTGGTGTTCTGGAGCTTTTTGAGCGTAATACAGTAAATTCAAACTCAGGATGTAGCATTGAATTACAATAAAGGTGTAAACCATTTCCTCGTTTATTTACATAAACGTCTTCCCCTTAAATCCACAAACGAATATTCAATACGACAAAGAATGACAGGTGCGGGTGTGTATTGTTGTGGTACAACCAAAAAGAAAATAACTATGCAAGATGTGACAATGACGATCACGGACTTAAAGGTTGGATTTAGTGATGACAGTACCAGCGTTTTAAAGGGCCAGTTTTATGGCTTCGAACTTATGATCAAAGGAAAGAAATGACATTGTATATGGATATCGCATTATATTAATGCAAATATGTATCATGTGTTTGGACCATGTTTAGCGTATTGTAGCGTATAATACACAGAAAATATGTTGTATTATATAAAACTAAATAATTATTGTTGTCAAAATTCTAGATTTATTCTTTGTACATGTGCAATGCTAAAATCCCCTACACCAAACCTAATCTGTGCTTGTTCTCGATGTGGCCTGGGTTATCGAAATATAGGGCTCTGGGATGCAAACTAATCATGAACTCTGGCATTTTATAGCAAAGTTGATAAACAACAGATCCGTGAATCGTTTGTTTTACACCCGATGTTCCCAGACATTTTAAGCAAAATCAACTGAGTGCCGTCGTTAGTTTCAAGCAGTATAGACGCTCGGAAAGGGCCCAAGGGGCTGACACTTGGATAAATTATTTATAAGGAACAGGGGTAAATATTACTTTAATTTAATAAGTTTTATTACACTATTTAGTAAATTTTTGCATTGAAACCCTGCTAGCTTCTGAGATATACAAGACAGTAACATTTATTAAGATATGGTGAATTAATGTTTAAGTAAATGTTTAAATAGTATTTGTATTTTTGTGTTAATATTGCAGTTATGCATGTGTACTTTTCATTTGTCTATGTGTTGATAGATTAGGTTATTAAATGCTGGCTGTATTAATATAATATGTACAAACCACGCAATAGCACTGTTAGGGATTATTTTGAATGAATAGATCCCAGTTTCCGGGTGGGTGCAGCAGACAGGCATCACCCAACGGGAAGTTTCGGGTGGGTGCGGCAGAGGCCATCACCCAACGACGGTTCGGCAGATAGCTGCCATAACTGGGAGAAGGAGACGGTTTCGGCAACAAGGGCCGACCGGGACGCGCCAGCAACCGGGCATTGGACGCCGCCAGAGGACCGAGGGTAAGGCGAGGGTCATCTGTGCCGCGGTAGGCTGGACATATTGGACGCCGCAAGAGGACCGAGGGTCAGGCGAGGGCCATCCGTGCCGCGGTGGGCCAGACATATTGGACGCCCCAAAAGGGTTGAGGACTTAGCGTGAGAGTTGTATGTTGACAGATGTGACATTTAGTCGGCCAGTGACTTAATGATTGTTTGTTTTTATTGTTTTTATTATTGGTACAAGTGTATCTGGTAGTGATTAGAATAAACGAATATGCATGCTACTAGCATTAGTGGTGTAGTAAAACGTAGCACATATTAAGACCTTTATTAAATGAAATATTTACAAATTTCATCTGTCTCCATTATCATTTCCATTATCAAGGCTCGAACCGCTTGTCACTCATAAATCACTCCATGACAATTGTCCATCCGCAATTTAACTTGAGTTCTATCATTACGCAATCATGTATCTATTCAAGTAATCTATTTGCTGTAGCAGTTTTGATCACCTGCTTATTATTATTTCCTCTATCGGTACTATGTGAACTGCTATGGTTCGTGTCTACGAAGGATTCCGATTGTTGCTAGTTGGTCGCTATTGCCTCACAAAATAGGTTAGCCTTATTTGTAAAGAGTTAGACACTCGCTCATACAAAATGACAAGAGTTAGGAGCATTGTCGTAAAGGATGTCGCAAAGTCGTTTGCAATGAACATCTGAGTCCAAAAATGACAAGAGTTAGAAAAAAATTGCTTTAATATTGTTTCACGTGAGTCCAAAAATGACAAGAGTTAGAAAAAATTGCTTTAATAGTGTTTCACGGTGCAAGCAGTAAATAAACCTAAATTTATTCACAAGAAAAATGACAAGAGTTAGATAGATACACGTGCTTTAACTGTGTTTTCGGTCACGAGCGGTCAATATACTTTATATATTTACACGCAAAATGACAAGAGTTAGAAAAAATCCAGTCGTTTTCATGGAACATCTGAGTCCAAAAATGACAAGAGTTAGATAAAATTGCTTTAATAGTGTTTCACGGTGCAAGCAGTCAACAAACCTAAATTTATTCACAAGAAAAATGAAAAGAGTTAGAAAGAAACACGTGCTTTAACTGTGTTTTCGGTCACGAGCGGTCAATATACTTTATATATTTACATGCAAAATGACAAGAGTTAGAAAAAACCTGTCTTTTGCATTGAACATCTGAGTCCAAAAATGACAAGAGTTGGAAAAAATTGCTTTAATAGTGTTTCACGGCGCAAGCAGTCAATAAACCTTAATTTATTCACAAGAAAAATGACAAGAGTTAGAAAGAAACACGTGCTTTAACTGTGTTTTCGGTCACGAGCGGTCAATATACTTTATATATTTACATGCAAAATGACAAGAGTTAGAAAAAAAACCTGTCGTTTGCATTGAACATATGAGTCCAAAATGACAAGAGTTAGAAAAAAATGCTTTAATAGTGTTTCACGGTGAAAGCAGTCAATAAACCATTATTTATCCACAAGGAAAATGATAAGAGTTAGAAAGAAACACGTGCTTTAACTGTGTTTAAGGTCACGAGCGGTCAGTATACTTTATATGTTTACATGCAAAATGACAAGAGTTAGAAAAATACCTGTTGTTTGCATTGAACATCTGAGTCCAAAAATGACAAGAGTTAGATAAAATTGCTTTAATAGTGTTTCACGTGAGTCCAAAAATGACAAGAGTTAGAAAAAATTGCTTTAATAGTGTTTCACGTGCAAGCAGTCAATAAACCTAAATTTATTCACAAGAAAAATGACAAGAGTTAGAAAGAAACACGTGCTTTAACTGTGTTTTAGGTCACGAGCGGTCAATATACTTTATATATTTACATGCAAAATGACAAGAGTTAGAAAAAGACCTGTCGTTTGCATTGAACATCTGAGTCCAAAAATGACAAGAATTAGAAAAAAAAGGTTTAAAAGTGTTTAACGGGGCAAGCAGTCAATAAACCTTAATTTATTCACAAGAAAAATGATAAGAGTTAGAAAGAAACACGTGCGTTTACTGTGTTTTCGGTCACGAGCGGTCAATATACTTTACATGTATATATTTACATGCAAAATGACAAGAGTTAGAAAAAACCTGTCGTTTGCATTGAACATCTGAGTCCAAAAATGACAAGAGTTAGAAAAATTGCTTTAATAGTGTTTCACGAGGCCAGCAGTCAATTTACTTCATTTTTTCAAATGCAAAATGACAAGAGCTAGAAAAACACAAACTTTAATTGCGTTTCACGAGGCCAGCAGTAAATATACGTCATTCATTCGAATGGAAAAAAATGACAAGAGTTAGAAGAAACATATCGTTTAATTGTGTTTCACGAGGCCAGCAGTCAATTTACTCAATTTATTCAGATGCAAAATGACAAGAGCTAGAAAAACACATGCTTTAATTGTGTATCACGAGGCCAGCAGTAAATATACTTCATTTATTCACCTGCACAATGACAAAAGATATTAAAAGCAATTCTTTAATTGTGTTTCACGGTGCCAGCAGTCAATTATACTTAATTTATTCATGTGCAAAATAACAAGAGTTTAGAAGAAACTTATCGTTTAATTGTGTTTTATGTCGCGAGCAGTAAATATACTTCATTTTTTTTTTGCAAAATGACAAGAGCTAGAAAAAGCGCTTGCCGGTACGCGGTGACCCCAGCTTTATTTGATTATGCTTGCATGTTGTTATGTATTGTGTAATTCTGTTTTTTGTATCGTGCAGTGCGGTTTTGGCCATTGATCACTTGCAATAAATAAAGGACCACATGCTAGTGTATAATGAGAGAGCAATACTGCAATAGTTTCAATGATATACAATATAATTGAAGGTCGCGGTGGTGTAATGGATTTGTTGTCCGCCTAGCGATCGGGAGTTCGTGGGTTCGATCCCTACTCGGGGAGCGTTCTCATTATCTCCTCGATAGATACCAAGTTATGATTCTTCCCAGGAAACGGACTCGAGAGTGTCTCAATAAGCCTTAGGATTTTGATGTAATCGAGCAAAAATAAATAGGCTTAAACTAGTACAAACATTAACTTATGTAATTGATATCATTTGACAAATGTATGAAGCCGTTTTACGATTGGAGTAATTAGTAAGCTTTAATTACGCCCTTGAGAGCATACTCAAGACGCAACAGTGATTCACTATAGCAAAATTATATGCATAATTTATTTCTAGAGCTTGAATTATACAAAAACAATACATAATACAAAAGGCTGTCACATACATGTAATGCTCGAGGAGTGGGCAAATGTATGAAGCCGTTTTACGATGGAAGTTATTAGTAAGCTTTAATTACGCCTTTGAGAGCAAAGTAAAAAATTTATGTTTCGGTCGTCCTAAAGGTAATGACGTTATGCATTTTCGGTCATATTATGTACCGTAGTGATGCTACACATACTGATACATGTAGTGGAATGTTGCAAAAATTTAATATGAAATTGTTCAAAATGATCTTACTTAAGTAAACTTAAACAAATTGCTTAATGCATTATTATTTATTCGGTTACAAATCATCCGATCATTATGTTTTACTACATTGCAATAAGTGAGCAAATACGTTTTTTAAAGTTTAAAAGACATACTCATAAATACATACTCAAGACACAACAGTGATTCACTATAGCAAAAATATATGCATAATTTATTTATAGAGCTTGAATTATAAAAAATTAATACATAATACAAAAGGCTGTCACATACAAGTAATGCTCGAGGAATGGGCTTTGTCACAGATATTGGCTATACAAGTTCAAAGTGGTTGGCATATGAAACATGTGTAAGGACTTTTTATCATCAAAATACAATAAAGCTACCTTTGCAATTCAGTAGAAACGAAAGTTTGTATAAATATTGCACAACACTTCATAGAAAAATAAGTCATGAAAAAATTTATTGAACTTACAACATTTGCTTACATGTACATGTATTTCTTGATTCTTAAGTTCCAATTCGGTATTAGCAACTTTATTTTCGTTTTAGTTCGCACATATTTTTAAACACTGCGTACCCACCTATTTTAATTGTATGTATACATGTATTTAACTCACGTTCATACAGTATCCTTTTATGTTTGATATATGTGGCATAAAAAATCATCGATCTGTGAACACACTCCTTTAAATGTCATTAACAAATTTCAGACCCTCACTGCAACAACTAACTAAATCTACCACAATTTTCTAAAAATAATCATGCACAGTTCTTAAATTAATTCGAAATTAACACAAGAAAAGGCCAATAACCATACAAAACACCATTAACAAACAGTAATAGAAAATACATATGCAGGACTGCGGGAGAAACAAACACAATTTCAGATTTGTATTGTATTGTATTGCCATGAAGAGGTAACACCTTCACACAGGCATCTTCTCCTAAATGCTAGTTCCTGTACAAAGAAAGAAGCAACAAGGGCTGTTTGTAAAACATGCATGCCCCCCCTATATGGGCTATAAGTTGTAGTAGCAGCCATTGTGTGAATACGTTTTATGTCACTGTGAACAAAGGTGGTGGTGGTGGTGGTGGTGGTGGTGGTGGTTGTGGTGGTGGTGTTGGTGGCGGTGGTGGTTGTCGTGGTGGTGACGGTGGTGGTGGTGGTGGTGGTGGTGGTGGTGGTGGTGGTGGTGGTGGTGGTGGTGGTGGTGGTGGTGGTGGTGGTGGTGGTGGTGGCAGCGGTGGTGGTGGTGGTTGTGGTGGTCGTGGTGGTGGTGGATACAATGCATTACAAAAATGCAGTTAGCCTTATATTTGGTAAAATTTAAATATATATTACAAGGGAGGCAAATGCTGTAACAAACAAGAGCACCGCCGTGCGGGTGCAGACTGCTCATCTATTTTATTTTTAAAGGTGAAGGGACTCTCATTTCTAATCACAAAGGAGGGAGGGGTGGAGTGAAGAGGGGTGTATAGTGTGGGGGTGTGGACATTTATTACATTATCTTCCAAAAATGCGAAAAAAATATAAAAAAAATTGTGGAGGGGGGGGGTATGGTGGGGGGGGGGGGGGTGGGGGGGATTCTTTGGTGTGATGGTTGGACGGTATTTCAAACATAAAATAATAAATATAAATATTTGTGTTTTTTAACCGTTTCAAAAAAAAAATTTGGGGGGGTGAGGTGGGGGGGATAGTGTGAGGGTGTGGTGGTAATTTGTGAGATGATCTTAAAAAAAAATGGGGGGTGAGGTGGGGGGGGGTATAGTGTGAGGGTGTGGTGGTAATTTGTGTGATGACCTTAAAAAAAAAAAATAGGGGGGGGATTCGGGGGGGAGGGGGGGGGAGGGGGGGGGGGAGGGGGGCACGGGGGATGGTTTGGGTGGAGTCCATTGTGGTATGTCAGGTAAGAGTAGTTTTGTCAAAGTATCAATCAAATCTAATCATAAATATAAAAGTTATGGAAATTTTAGCAAAATTTAATAATTTGACCTTGAGAGTCAAGGTCATTCAAAGGTGAAGGCAAAATTCAACTTGCCAGGTACAGTAACCTCATGATAGCATGAAAGTATTTGAAGTTTGAAAGCAATAGCCTTGATACTTAAGAAGTAAAGTGGATCGAAACACAAAATTTAACCAATATATTCAAAGTTACTAAGTCAAAAAAGGGCCATAATTCCATAAAAATGACATCCAGAGTTATGCAACTTGTCCTTTTACTGTACCCTTATGATAGTTTGCGAGTGTCCAAGTATGAAAGCAATATCTATGATAATTTAGGGGTAAAGTGGACCAAAACACAAAACTTAACCAAATTTTCAATTTTCTAAGTAAAAAGGGCCCATAATTCCGTCCAAATGCCAGTCAGAGTTACATAACTTTGCCTGCACAGTCTTCTTATGATAGTTAATAAGTGTTGCAAGTATGAAAGCAATAGCTTTGATACTGTAGGAATAAAGTGGACCTAAACACAAAACTTAACCAAATTTTCAATTTTCTAAGTATAAAAAGGGCACATAATTCTGTCAAAATGCCAGTCAGAGTTACATTACTTTGCCTGCACAGTCCCCTTATGATAGTTAGTAAGTGTTGCAAGTATGAAAGCAATAGCTTTGATACTTAAGGAATAAAATGGACCTAAACACGAAACTTAACCAAAATTTTCAATTTTCTAACTTTAAAAAGGGCACATAATTCTGTAAAAATGCACGCCAGAGTTATCTAACTTTGCGTGCCCAGTCCCCTCATGATAGTAAGTAAGTGTACCAAGTTTGAATGCAATAGCATTGATACTTTCTGAAAAAAGTGGACCTAAACGCAAAACTTAACAAAAAATTTCAATTTTCTAAGTATAAAAAGGGCACATAATTCAGTCAAAGTGCACGCCAGAGTTATCTAACTTTGCCTGCCCAGTCCCCTCATGATAGTTAGTAAGTGTACCAAGTTTGAATGCAATAGCATTGATACTTTCTGAGAAAAAAGGACCTAAACGCAAAACTTAACCGGACGCCGACGCCAAGGTGATGACAATAGCTCATAATTTTTTTTCAAAAAATAGATGAGCTAAAAAGAACATGCATAAACGGTAGTTGTTTCCCTTGTTTGGACCATGCTAAATCCTTAAAATGCCTATTTCCAGTAACTGTGACCTTCACCTGTGACCTTGACCTTTGACCTAGTGACCTCAAAATCAATAGGGGTCATCTGCGAGTCATGATCAATGTACCTATGAAGTTTCATGATCCTAGTCCCAAGCGTTCTTGAGTTATCGTCTGACAACCACCTGGTGGACGGACCGACCGACAGACAGACCGACATGAGCAAAGCAATATACCCCCTCTTCTTTAAAGGGGGGCATAAAAATACTATGATAACTACACAGAATGTTTACACATTTAATGTTTTAGAACATTTTTATTGTAAAAGAATATATTCTGTCACCATTGTTATTTGGTAAATTTGATGTTGATGTATCTCATTAACTGTGAATTCGAGAATTGGTATGCTTCTGTTTTTTAATTATCCCCACGCTTTTTGAAAAAAAGGTGGGGATATTGTGGTTATCTCCGCCGTCCGTCCGTCCGTCCGTCCGTCCGTCTGTCTGTCTGTCCGTCCGTCCTGGCCACTATCTCCTCCTACACTAAAAGCACTAGAACCTTGAAACTTACACACATGGTAGCTATGAGCATATGTGCGACCCTGCACTATTTGGAATTTTGATCTGACCCCTGGGTCAAAAGTTATAGCCGTTGGGGTGGGGCCGCGTCAGAAATTATCACTCATTTTTTTAGGTTATTTTACATTTACTTCTTTATTTCTACACCGATTCACTTCAAATTGATACTGGACTTCTCTTATGACAATACGGTCAATCTCAACCATGCATGGCCCCATTCCCAACCCTGGGGCGCCCCGCCCACATAGGCCACACCCACCAAAAATTTCCATTTACTATAATTTTTTCATTTCTACACGGATTCACTTCAAATTGATACTGAACTTCTGTTATGACATTAGGGTCAATCTCAACTATGCATGGCCCCAATCCCAACCCTGGGGCGCCCGCCCACATAGGTCACACCCACCAAAAAATTCCATTTACTATAATTTTTTCATTTCTACACGGATTCACTTCAAATTGATACTGAACTTCTCTTATGACATTAGGGTCAATCTCAACTATGCATGGCCCCATAACCAACCCTGGGGCCCCGCCCACATAGACCACACCCAAAATTGCCTTCACTATAATATCTTCATTTCTACACCGATTCACTTCAAATTGATATTGAACTTCTCTTATGACAATACAGTCAATCTCAACTATGCATGACCCCATTGCCAACCCTGGGGCGCCCCGCCCACATAGACCACACCCACCCAAAATTGCCTTTTACTATAATTTCTTCATTTCTACACCGATTCACTTCAAATTGATACTGAACCTCTCTTATGACAATACGGTCAATCTCAACTATGCATGGCCCCATTACCAACCCTGGGGCCCCGCCCACATAGACCACACCCGCCCAAAATTGCCTTTTACTATAATTTCTTCATTTCTACACCGATTCACTTCAAATTGATACTGAACTTCTCTTATGACAATACGGTCAATCTCAACTATGCATGGCACAATTACCAACCCTGGGGCGCCCTGCCCACATATGTCACACCCACCCAAAATTGCCTTTTACTATAACTTCTTCATTTCTACACCAATTCACTTCTAATTGATGATGAACTTCTCTTATGACAATACGGTCAATCTCAGCTATGCATGGCCCCATTACCAACCCTGGGGCACACCTAAGTCAAACATTCGGCGTGGGGATACGCGTCGGCCTCTGCCGCGCCATTTCTAGTTTTATTAGTATTCTGCTTTAACTATGTTGGGTCAGGCTCTTAATTTCTGTCAGCGGAATGAAATATCAGCATCTTCCTGTATCATGTACACTCAGTGACCCTGTGATAATCCTCCTTGCATCCTCCTAGAATCCTCCTCATATGATTATCCTCCTTGCATCCTCCTACTGTGATTATCCTCGTTGCATCCTCCTACTATAATTATCCTCCTTGCATCCTCCTGTGATTATCCTCCTTGCATTCTCATTCTGTGATTATACTCCTTGCATTCTCATTATGTGATTATACTCCTTGCATCCTCCTGTGATTATCCTCCTTGCATTCTCATTCTGTGATTATCCTCCTTGCATCCTCCTCATGTGATTATCCTCTTCCTGTGATTTCCTCCTTGCATCCTCCGGTGATTATCCTCCTTGCATTTTAACACACAATACATGTATGATTACAATATGATGATTACAACAGACTTGCATTTACATAACAGCAGCCACAATTACCTTAGGCTGGTTGTAATGAAGTGCAAATCTGCTTTTTGATCACTTCCACATTCACTGAAATTCAATCTGAACACACACAGAAGTGTTGTTTTCAATGCCGAGTGTGGTACATCATTTTAACAAGCTCAGTATTATTAAAAGAAACATTGTAAATGTCTACTGTACAATGTTTTATACAAAATATACATGCTTTATGCCTTAGGCTATGGGGAACGGTTTCCCATTCAGCCACTGGACCCTTTTGTTGTTGTCAATATTTGAGCCTGATTCAATAACAAACAAGAACATATAAATAAATTGATTATGTTTCTACTATTACCATATGTTTGCTACATAACAAGCTATTACATGTACCTACTTAATGAAAAGGTTTGTTTATGTCTATAACTGATGTTCTAGTTAAGAGTAAGGGTGTCACGTTTACAGTTTTTCTAAACGTTTAAACGAAATGAAATAAACGAAACGTTACCGTTTAAACGGTATCCCTATGGCCGTTTTAAAATCATCACGCATCAGTGCCATCACTTCTTCAAACTGAAAGTAGTACTTATTTCCGGATATTATATTTAGTGCATATCCCATTCGCACATGATGTCATACTAAAACCAACTGTTCTCATAGTTGTCTAACCAATGGGTTACAATTTGTCTACTTACATGCCGTAATATTTTGACACGAATGTGAATTATTTACCAACATTCCTTAAACAAGAGTAAACCAGGTTTAAATTTTTAACGTTCTAGTTATAACACGATGTATATCAAAGATGCATACTTAAATTTTAGTAAAATGTTCCTATACGAAGATTGTTCGCCATATCTCGAGAAATGAATGGCGATGAATAAACGTCGTGAATATTTCCTCGGGCCGACGCGCGTTGAATGTTCAAGAGGATTCGGGGCATTCTCATGCAACAAAAGCCAGGAATTTCATGATGATGCGCGTTAAATATTCAAGAGGTCTAGTTCGTACATGGTGTATTGTTATGCTTACGGTATTGTGAATAAGGGCCATCTGGCGCACAGCAGACAAATAGTTTTTAATACGAGTCTTTTTCGGCAGCAAGGGCCCTCTCTACGCTTTGGGGGATTGGGGCCGGGGCCCTTAGAGGGGAAATTTTGCATCGTTTTTAGCGAAAATGGGAATTTTAGAAGATCTTTACACCAACCATTGAGCACTTAAAATTGCGATATTTTAATATGATTTATATAAATAAACAACTTATCAAAGTTAGTAGCACCATACCAGCAGGCAACATAGGTATAACATTAATAAAAAAATGGAGGGGGGATCTATAGCTGAAATAGGGGAAAAAAGTATACTTTTTTCATGGGGGAAGCCGCCGATATTCTGCAGTAAAAAATGCCAAACGAGGGCCCTGGCAGCTGTTAAAAAGCTTTGAAACGTCACAACGTAATGAACTAAAACGAATTTTATTGATATAGACTGGCATTTAAAGGTAAACTGTTTTTGTAAAGGTTTTTGAGCAAACCACGAAACGCGGCCGTTCAAACGTTTGACCGTGACACCCTTAGTTAAGAGTAGTAATGTTTTGATTAAATTTATAAGTGGCGATAACAAAAAAAGTAAACGATATATATGTTTCTTCTAACTCGTGTCATTTTTAAAATGAATATATCAAGCATATTGAAGGCTGGTGACCTAAAATACAAATAAAGCATGTGTTTTTTCTTACTCTTGTCATTTTGCATGCGAATAAATGAAGTATATTGACTTTCCCTGGACCCAACCTGCCACCCCCATTTATCCCAGGGGTTCCAGATTGTTAAATGTACACATATTGGGAATGGTTTGACTTTTCAACAAGGAATATTGACGAAAATACACAGTTTGAAAAATATAAACACAAAGTATAAAACGCACTATGTGCCTATTGACAAAAGATTGAGGAACACTGGACAAGACTGTTTTCATTGAGAACACTCGAGTTGCCATGCCTGTTTATGATACCTATACGAGATTTTTTAACTGCATATTTTTGTCATTATTTGTTGTTGGAAAGTCAAACCAAACACAATAGGTGTACTTTTAACAATCTGGAAACCAAGGGGTAAGCTGGGGTGGGGGGTAGGGTCCTGGAGAAGGTTGGGTGGGGGAATTACTTATACTGCTGCTTTATCAGTGAATTATGCAATATTCTATCATAATATCCGCAGTATTTTGATAAATTATTAATATTAATAGGATTTCGGTATATCTACACACCGATTTAAACACACTTAACGCACATGGTTAAACAAATCCTAGTCATTTTTCACATTAATAATGTATTTTGACTGCTGGTGACCTACCGGTACTTCTTTTGCCAATGCCTTTGCTGCTGTAGCCAACAGCATACCTCGTATTTGTTTGTATTTCGTGGTCACGAAGGCTTTTTATGCATTCTTCAAGTGACCCAAAAAGCACGGTCATATCCTCGGCCATTTTGTAGTGGAACAGTTTTCGGTAACTCGCAAGACAGAGAACGATTTGTGGTACACACATAACTTTTGTCATCTACCGTTCTAACTCTTTACAAATAGGGTCTACGTAAATGGTTAGTCATACATAGATATCTCAAATCACAAAACTTAAATACAGCACAGAAAACAAGGCAGGTTTTATATTGGACTATACCTGAAAATGGTTTGTAAATTGTGTACATGTGCATGCATATACAGTGAGGTCGTCAGTTCCGAAAAGTCGCCAGTTCCGAAACAAATCGAAATTAATTTAACATTTACAAAAAAAACTTAACACTTTTAACTAAACAAATTATTCAGTCATGAACAATAACATTTGATGTTTTTTCCCTCAAAAACCGGAAGTAAACAAACAACTCTAAACAGTCACCATCAATGAAACGCTCACAGACGTTTTTTCGAATGGCGCGAATACTCTGTCTGCGGGCATGGTGTTGCGTGAAAAAGAAACGATTATTTTCCTTATCCATTGTCAAAGGTAAGTGATCGTGGTATCGATTTGAAGGATATTAATCACAGAATTAGAAAACAACTTCTTGTGTACATTTATAGTTGAACTGTTGATTAAAACACATGAAACAGACAAATCAACCGAATGTTCTGCTATAGATCTGTCAATTGAAACCACACCAAAAGCATAAATTAAAATGCATGGGTGATTTTTACTTGCCTACTATTGTTTATAAAATACAGTTTGTTTCGTGGTCATAATATTAGGTCATATGCCCAACTGTGTAATTTTGATCAAAATTTTATCTGAATTACTAGCATGAGCCTCTTTTTACTTTGACTTTTTAAGTTTTTTTATTTTTTTTATTTTGGTGCTCACTTGAAACTTTACCAATATATTTAGGGTTATCATGTAAGATTCTATGCAAATTCCAATAACTCTGACCAGTATTTTCGCCAAATGATGTCCCCTTTTGAAGTTGGAAAATTCTTTATTGACATGGAACCAAATAGTCAATGGAGAGCTCTTGTTTCACAACATGAATGTTATTTATTTATTGTTCATTGCCAATGGTACCAGAAAGTGCCATTTCTTTCAGGTCTGTACAGAACAACTCATTAAATGACCATTTCATGAGAAAACCGGGTATGGTGCATCTGCATCAATTACATTATGTTATCTAGGATCAGCCTGTGCAGTCCACACAGGCTTAATCCATTACCCTTTCTTTGTATTTTCTTTTTTAAGAATCTATTTTTTTTTTAACTGAAACATTCATCACATAACAGCCTGTGTGGACTGCAGTTGCACAGGCTAATCTGAGATAACAATATATGCACTGCACTGGGATTTCTCTTGAAAGGGCCCCTTTGTTTTTGTTTTCTTTATTTTTGTTTTCTTTATTGTTATTGTTATTACACGTTCTGTGATTTATACATACCAATCAGGTTATGTTGCTGATATTTAAAGAATGATAAATAAACGATTTTGACAGTTAAAGTTTGTTTTGAGACAACCCCTGTAATGAATATGCACTTGCTGTCACGTGATTCGCTATTGGAGAATATTAACCGGAAATGGAAAATTGTACGATCGAGGAAAACCATAAGCACACATTAATATTTAGAAACTCCATGTTACTCAAGGTGAGCACAGGATCGAGGTTGAAATTATCTGACAAAATCCTTTAATTCGAAATCTTTGTCGGTTGCTGTTTTAAAGCATACATTGATAATTTCGTTAGTGATTCGGAACTGACGACCTCACTGTACCAAACTCCGCCTAATATACAGTATTACAGTAGATTTTGTAAATCGATAGTAAAATGGTCATAGTATGACTCATACTTTATGGTTGTTACTGGTTGAGTCGTGGGTTCTGTTTGATTCGTGGGTATAGAAATCGCGTGATACAGTATGTTTTGTAAATCGAAAGTAAAATTGGTCATACTTTACTCATTTTCGTTTCAAACGTATTCTCATGTCGTTATTGCAAATGTCTAGTCTTATTTATAAGACGCGCAAAGAATTTAGAGACACTTTTTATATGGGCTAAATTCTTTGGAACGTCTTATCGAAAAACGTCAAAAATGTGTTGGAAACCAGAAAGTTTAAATTTTCATCGATTTGCGTAAAATTGCAAAATAACATTACCAACTCAAACAGTTTTAGTTTAGAAGTTCATTTTTACCTCAAATATCGTCGAATTGAAGTTGGAAAGGCATAAATTCTTCAGTTAAACTTCTGCTTAAATCGCAAACCAATCACTGACCTGTAGCCATGTCATGAAACTGATTTGAATATGAACCAATCAGAAGATGGCATTACGGTGTAACGTGTACGCGTTATTTTATTTAACATGAGCTTTTAACACCGACTTTTACCTAATAGATCAAGTATGCTAATCTTTTTCGATTTAATAAGCATATGTTCAAAACAGATATGGTGCAGTTTCTATGCACTGTTCTTAGTTTCAGCAAGTTTTTATGCATATCTTTTTCGCACCTCTGTCTGTGTTGTTTTATTTACTTACATCCTACGTTACATAGGAGGACGGTATACTGTACGATCTGTAGCAAACTTATTTGTGTACAGTATAAAAATAAAAGATGTAATTTATTTCAGAACTTTTTAATTGTCAATTTAGAAAAAAAACAATGCTAAATTAATCCAGAAAAGTATAACATCGGTTTACTGTGTAACGCTCTGCAACACAACAGACGAACGCAAACTGTATTTTACGCTGTTTATTCTCCCACTTTAAAACAGATGCTTTACATCGAGGTCGTGTTATCGATTTATATCTACACAGCGAGCGAATCGAGAGATATTGAAAAAATGAATAGTGGTTGGATTTAAATTGATCAGGCGTCCAAAATTCAAAGTGTCATTACATAATTTCTACGGAACATTATAGAGAAATGAATTATCTACACAGGTATGTAAATATTATTGCAATCCGTTGATATTAAATAAGTGTCTTATATCGGGGCTTGAATGTTGCGCAACAATATAGACAAAGAAGAAAAAATTCCCACCATTAATTTGGTCTTTCCCCCTTTGTACGCTCCAAATATTACCCATATAAAAAGTAGCTTAATATTTGAGAGCGTCAAAAATTTGGACTAGCGAATGTCATGAGGATATAAATCAGCAATAATCCGATTCGCATGTTAAACCAGTCAACCTCAAAGATTTAAATGAGTGTTCAAATCGAAAGTATAGTACGCTGATTATTCAATAAAAAACGCATAATCAAAGCACTAGCTGCAATGAAAGATCAGAGTTTCAGTTTTATCTTCTCAGTTACCTGCAACATTTTATTCAACTCTGTTGTGGGCTCATAAAATGGACACATGATGTTTACTTTATTGATTTAAGCATGCGCATGCTTTGAAGCGGGTCGATTTTTTTCTGATTTTCCTGCCTACTCCTCTTGTTCAGTATGCTCTTACTTTTCCATACTTTGTAATGACAGAGACCTTTATCCCTCTCTTTGAATTCGAAAAGTTTTATGAATTGGCACGATGATTAGATTAATGCAATCAAAAGTAATATAATATGTTTGGTTAGACATTGTATTATGTTCACATTATTTTGGCCAAGATATTCTCGTACAAAACAGTCCCAGGTATTCATAGAAAACGAGGAGTCTGCAATACAAATATCCGGGAATACTCGGGATTTCCCATACTAGAAAGTAAATTGTTAATAGTGTTGAATGTCCATGAACACTTAACATTGGTCGAAAACTCAGGGCGTGTTTTTCCGTAAAAACTCGGGGCAGGTAAACGGCTTCATTCCAGAAAAGTATATATTTTTCTCATATGGGACCTAAAAATTGCCAATAGAAGGTTTCAACCATTTTTTTTTCAACATTTAGTTCATCGCACATCCAGCTCTATCAGTTGAACCCTAGTAAATATAGTATTGAAAACACTTTAATTCTCAATGTTGATGTATCAAAAACAACAACAACACTAATTTCCAAATTTTAGTCAAAACACCTCTTTATTTTACAACCCAAAGGGACTCGTCCCCATTCCCAATATGGAGTATTAACACTAAAACTGCCGCAACACCTCTTAAACGTCAGCAAAAGAATCTCATCTTGTTAGAATTTATAATAAGCTCATGCTGTTTGCAACTTATTTGTATTTAACGTATATTTCTTTTGATGGTTCGGACTAAAACAATATATGAACAATTAATATATTTTAAATAAATCATACATTGTTCAAAACTAATAATATTGATTTCTTCATGATTTCAAGGTTGAAGGGAATTGCCAAGCAACTCCGCTATATCCGGAATTTGACTAATCCGACAAATATTCCACGTAGTGAAATAACACCGTGGCTTTATTACAAACTAATTTTCTATGATTGCGCACTTTAATAACAATATTTATTTGATGCTTTCCGTTGGTTTATCGAAATAAAACATAAATATAAAGTGCGTACAAATATTTATGTTTTATTTTTTATATATTCGATGTTTGATTGTCGTACTAATGTAGATTTTACACTTTTTATTTTGAGGCATCCAACTTTTTGTCAAAAAAGTTTTCAGTTAAATTAATCACTTAAATTGTTATTTTATGTAGCAAGCATAAATCGTGTACAAGTGCTATCTTGAAGAGATGTGATTGTTATACTGAGTGTGATTTTATACATTTATATTCAGTCAAGGCTTTTATATATTTGACATTTTAAATGACATTAAATAAACAAAATTATTTTTCAGGCAATGGCAATCCACTGGCAATATGCGGAATCCTTCGGTGACACGAACCTTAAGATGCTTGAGAACGAGGATCTCTGTGATGTCACATTCTCAGCTGGAAATGAGCAAGAACAGATCAGATGTCACAGATTCATTCTCGCCAGCCGTAGTCCAGTCTTCTATGCCATGTTCTGTGGTACCCTTGCTGAATCAAAAGATGTTATCTGCGTCCCAGATATTGAGCCAATTACACTTAAAATTTTAATACGGTTGGTATTATACTGAAAAAGGCTGTGATTGCAGGTTAAGGATTTTTAAGGGTTAGTTATTGAAAACATACAATTATAAAAATGAAAAGAAAAACATGCGTGATACATAGGGAAATTTTTATCTGAGTTGTGATTTACCCGTTTTATGAACTAAGGATGCTTTTGGAGAGACAACAACTAGCAACTAATGAATAAAAATATAAAAATGCAATTGATAGTATACTTGTAGTGCAATATGTGTTCATTTGAACCCTACTTGAATTACTTTGAAATTTGAAAACAGAATATCTGCGGATATTATTAACCAGGTTTTCCGAGTGAAAAAACCGCTTATTAGATTGGCGAATGTCGGCGGGCGGGCGATAGGAACAAGCTTGACCGGGCCATAACTATGTCATTAATCGTGAGATTTTAAAATCATTTGGCACATTTTTTCACCATCATTGGACGGTGTGTTGCGCGAAAGATTTGCGTCGATATCTCAAATGTTAAGGTCGCCACAACTAAAAATAGATTGGATTTGAAACAAGAGGGATAACTATGAACAATCAGTAACAATTCACATTTTGAGTTGTCTGCCTTTTTATCAGACTTTTTTTTCAAATTGAAATCAAGGTCGCCAAGAGTAAAATTAGATTGAATTTGACTCAAGGTGTGTAACAATGCACATTTTAAATTGCCTCCCTTTATGAGACTTTTTTTTCAAATTGAAAACCTGGTTTTGTGACAATTTTGTCCCTTGTAATGTCTTGTTATGCAACATGAACATGGTCTCTTCCAGGTATCTATACAGCGGCAAGGTCAAAATAAATGCTGAGACAGTTCTCAGTCTGTTGTACGCTGCTAAGAAGTACGATATTCCTGGACTGGATTCCAAATGCAAGTCTTTCCTGAATGAAAACGTCAATTGCGAAAACGTTTGCACAATTCTCGACCAGGCCATAGTGTTTGATGATGAAGATCTGAAAAGTAAAAGTTTGGACTTTATTATGGACAAGTCCGATAGCGTTTTGAAATCAGATGCGTTTCTTCGAATGTCAAAGTCTGGTTTACATGAAGTGCTTAAACTGGATCAGTTTAACGCAAGTGAATGCGAACTGTACACTGCATGCAAACGGTGGGCAACTCAGAGATGTAGAGACGCGGGCAAAGTGGAAAACTATGAAAATATAAGGCAGGCGTTGACAGATGAACTTGTTTACCTAATTCGATTCCCGACCATGACGTTTGAAGAGTTCACGAATGTTGTAGCCTCTGAAAATGTTCTCACTGATAGCGAACTACTAGGCGTGTATAGACTGATTGCAAACAAGGAAATGGTCTCAAAATATATTTCCAAACCCCGCACTTGTACGTCGAAAAACGTAATGTTTGTAAGCTGTGAAATGGACTTGTAATGGGTCACAAGATGGCATCAGTTTTACAGTGTCTGAAGACTGTGAACTGAGTGCAGTCGATATGTTTTTGCCAGTCTCTGAAGGTTCTGCGACTGGTGTACTGGAGCTGCTTGAGCATACCACAGTAATTCACACCCAGAATGTAACATTGAATTACAATGAATATGAGGTAAATTTGCTCGTTTATTTAGATAAACATCTTCCTCTTAAATCCACACACGAATATTCAATACGACAAAGAATGAAAGGAATGAACGTGTATGCTTGTGGTTCAACCAAAAAGAATATAACGATTGAAGATGTAACAATGACGATGACGGACTTAAAGTTTGGATCGAGTGATAACGGTACCAGCGTTTCACAGGGGCAGTTTTATGGCTTCGAACTTTTAATCAAAGGAAAGACATGATATTGTATATTAATTTCGCATTATATTTATGAAAATATTTATCATGTGTTGGGACCATGTATAGCGTATTGATTCATACATACACCGTATTAGTTTATATAATACAAAATAATTGCTGGTCTATCCATATTTTAACTTGAGTTCTATCATTACACATCCACTATGGTTCTTGTCTACGAAGGATTCCGATTGCTGCTTTTTGGTCGCCATTGCCGCACAAAATAAAAAACGTTGTATCGGTTGTGTAATCTATAAAAACACCGAAAGCAGTTGTGAGTTATAAATTTATTTATATATGGCTTGGTTTGGACCAATTTCGACGTAATGATAGCATGGCGATCATATAATTTATGTCGGAGAATTATTTTAATTTTTTATACCTCATAAATTAATAACCTTATATTAAACAATAAGATAATTATTTGTAAACACATGTATCTAAAACTCGTGAACTATTTTAGCAAATTTGTATTTGTATTCGATTATGTACCGGCACGTGATACACGATTTAATGTAGTCCGAAGTTGCTAAGTGCGATATGATTTAATCGATTACAATCTTTTCCAATTAGGGAACTAATATTCTTTGTAGTAGTATTTCATCTTGTACACCACATATATTCGTCCTGTATCTATACACGGCCGTTAATCACGCGCGCCACCTCTTTTTTGAGATGCATTAATAAATGAGCCAATGCAACTTCCGAGGTGGCGCTCAGGCCCGGATGTTTTGAAATTTAACGGATAAGTTTACAGGGTGATTAGGTTTAATATGATTTTCAAGACATTTCGCAGTATTTTAACAAATCGGCCAATGTAGTGCGATTCAGCGATTATAAATTCATCTAAAAATGTACAGAAACATTCAATCACAACCCATTTGGAAACGTGAGGCGCATTATAAGTTGTGGCATGGTAGAATTCGTAAATGCAAATCGATGTATTTTGCCTGTGTGACGAGCAAATTCCCTGCCAATTAAATCGCTCATTACATAAAACGATTGCTTTGAACCTGTACAAGTTAGTGCGTGCACAAAAACGTCGACTTCTAGCCGATCTAATAGATAAATTTATATTTTTCAAAAAGAGATGGAGCCAATGCCAAGGAGGTGGCGCTCAGATTAGGAGGTGGCGCCAATGCACATTTATAGCTTATTTGAAGTGAAATATTTTATGCTATGGTTTCTCAAAGACCTATAGATCTATAGGTCTTTGGGTTTCTATTACGCTTACAGAACTTACATTATTTTTGTAAGTTGACTACTTCAGCACATTTGAGTCGCGTGCGTTTTAATTAGAAAAAGTAGTTTTCTAATGATGTATTGATGGATTTAAACGATCGTCTTTGTAAGATAACAACATTTAACATAATTTATACAAATATGTTAACGGAAAAAGACCGAGCTATCTTCATTTTTTTGGAGTTAATAGTTGGGAAAAACAACATAACTGAGCCTAATTAAGATTTGTTGACCTTAGTCTTTTAGTAAATTAAACATTTGGATTAACGGCCACAAATCATAGTTTCAAGAAGAAGTGTTATCTTATTCTTATTTCGTGAACTTTCATCATACTCTAAACTAATATTGATGTCAATGAATTATTTTGATAATATTGAACTTAAAGTTATTGGTTTGATTGAGTATTACAAATTGTTGGTATACACCGTACAATATGTTTCATTCGTGTTGGTGACTTCTTAATTGAGTTGATCACTTATATATTGAAAATACTACATTATATTTATTACATATTGTGTTTATGTTCTGTAAAGATTTGGGCCTTCGTATGTACGTTGAAAAATAAATTTAATATAACAAATATCATTATCCATCAAATCTACGTCATGTGATAATGTCATTGCGATACGACTGTTAATTGATAACATCCTGCATTGGCGCCACCTCCTATCATTAGCGCCACCTCCTAAGCATTGGCTCCATCTCTTTTGGAAAACTGCAAAATTATCTACTACGTCGGCAAGAAGCCAATATGTTTGTGGATGCAGCATCTAATGTATGTTGCACGCAATCGTTTGATGCCGTTGGCGATTTAATTGGGTGAATATTTCCTCGTAACACATGAAAAACTCATCGGAATGCTTTTTAAACTCCACCATGCCACAGCTTATAAAGGTTCTCACGTTTTTAAATGGGTTGAGAATGCACGTGTCTGAACATTTTTAGACGACTCAATCTTCGCTGAATCGCACTACATTGCCCGATTTTAAAAATACTGCGAAATATATTGTACAAACATATTAAACCTAATCACTCTGTAAAGTTGTCCATGAAATTTCAAAACATCCGGGCCTGAGCGCCACCTCGGAAGTTACATTGGCTCATTTATTAATGCATCGCAAAAAAGAGATGGCGCGCGTGATTAACGGCCGTGCTATAGGGAGGCGGAAAACGACAACGGGCGAGGCATGGTATGGTATTGCGCAAGGGGGGGTTAGAGGGTTAGGGTTTGGGTTAGTGTTAGGGGTCGGGTTAGGGTTTGGGTTAGCCTAAACCCAACCCTAACCCTAACCCGACCCCTTACCCTAACCCTTTTTTTGGGTTATCACCCCTGACCATGCCTCGCCCGTTGTAGTTTTCCGCCTCCCGTATCTATATGACTGGTTCGGGTTCGTTGAACACGATAGCGCCAATCAAGAGTATATGCACCGGTCACTGTATAGATATAGACGGCGCGTGCTCAGTATGGACTTATTAAAACTAACGGATGACGTCACCGCCAATGATACACAAAGCTTTTTTGCATTGTGACGTTTTGCTGTATTGTATTTAGCGTTAACACTAAAACGGAAAACAAGTTAACATCAATTCGTATTTCAATTTATTTTGAAAGTCTTCCACTTTATATTAAACATATTTCAAGATATGAATATGTTCTGCAATGAGCTTCATGTGACAAGTATACAAGCGTTGTCAACGTGTTTTCTGCTAATATCGTTGATTATGGCTACATGCATTAGGGTCAGTGTCGTGTTAATATTGACGACCAATAGTGTACCCTTCCCCCCTTTCTAATTCAACGACAGTAAGTTTCAAATTAAATACACATCCTACTTTATCTATTGCAAATAAAGTGTCTTATTGAAACGCCATGCAGAACTGTTTTACCGACTTAAATAAAGTAAGCAATAAGTCATTTTGCATAATTTCACAATGGCGAATGAATAAAAAAGGCTTTATAAAGTTAACGTGTCAATATTTCAGACGGCTTCAATCTGTCATTTTACCCAACGTGTCTAAAACACAAAGATTTAAACAGCCGCGAATGTTGCTTCGGTGTCACAATATTATTGCTACTTATAACATGATTGTTTTTACGTCCCCTTTGTTCACCCGATTTCTTGTCCATGGAGTCCACACACCCGCTTCCGTGTTAACTGACTCGCTCATCGTCCACTTTTAAATGTTGTTGTTTGTTTTCACTCAGTTTGCGGAATTTGAAAAATTAGGCCATGTTCTTATTCCATCACGAGCTACTCATACAAGTTGCAAACCATATATCTGTATAACAGGACTCAGAAAAGCTCGAATGGCCGTTGTCTGCTCAGATACTAATTAAAAATACCCCGGCCGGGTACTCATTAGTGTTCTACCATGTATCCCGGTAGCAGAAAATACGCTTAAAGGCACCCGATCATACTCCGGGGTAATTGTTTTCCCGTCCCCGGTATACTTTTAATTAGTACCTGAGCCGTCAATGACCAATCGAGCCTGAGTAAAGGTTATTGAATCTGAATTTTGTATTGCTCACCAAGCGGTTGCCGACATGATGAGACAAAGACTTAGAAAGGGGGAAGTGCTTACAAACTTGCAATTGAGCCTCGCTCTGTGAAAAAAGGGTTTAATGCTCATGCGTCAAGTGCCCTCACAGATAAGCCTGTGCGCACAGGCTAATTAGGGACGACACTATCCGCTAAACCTTGCTACTCGCTAAGACGATACTTACTTACCGGTAAACGAAAAACATAATAACGAAAATTTCGTCCCTGATAATCATCTGCGGACAACGCAAGCTTTTCTTGGACGACTGTTCTTCTTACATGACCTAAGCCACGTTTCCCCATAGTGATACCCAGTTGTATATTGTTCCCCGTCAGAGTAATCGACAGTCAAAGTTTTGTTGTTTTCGACCGACAAGGAAACCGTCGTGAACTGTAATGGTTGCAGTCGGTGATCAGCCTTCCTCAGCGGGCAGAAACCTTGCTAAACCGCAAATTGTGCATGCGGACGATGACGAAAAATGCACATAGGTAAACTCTATTCCATCAAGATAAGAAATCGGACGGACGAACGGGAAAATAATTAAAATAAAACAAACCAGCATGTAAGGAAAATAATCAAAAGCAAGGCGTCTGATATTAAATAACGTTAACATACAATCACAACTGTTGATTTGTTATTATATTATTTTAATGTGATATTAACTCGGAAGCATGTGTACTTAGTACATCACATAAGTACAACGCAGTGATTTATTTAAAAGGAATTCATAAACAATCGTCATGTTAACACCAAAAATCACCAAAGGCCTTTCTCGTCCACTAATTTACATCAAGCGGATACGCCCCTCGTCCATTTGAGTCCAAGCCATTCGCGTGTCGCTCCCCTATGCCTGCCCCTCCATACACCGGCAAACCATTTCTCCCCCCGCGCCGTCCAAAGTAGTCCGCGACTGGACTTTGATACTGGAACGACTCCTGAGGCCAAAACTGACTTGGAAACGTCACGAAGGGCTGTGGGTATTGTGCTATGATATTGCGCCGATACGATTGGTGGAGGGCAATTGTTGATGTTGTCACCAACATTAAGACTGCGGCCACCGTTGTAAGCTTATGTATCATATGATGCATTCTGCAATGAAATGTTTAAAGCAATTGTTATTTTGTTGTCTCGAGGGCTGAAGTCATTTCGCGTCTGAAACTGCATTATCTGAAGTGCCGATGTTACGTTTAGAGGTAAAAGGTTAAAAAATATCCATTAGAGCAATAGTTATTTAATGTCTTTATATTCTTAATTTCTCATGTATTACATTTTCGGACACATACGGTTAGCTGAATGCTCTTATTTTGTCCTTTTTTTTAAAGAAATGACATTTATTGGAAACATTTATTTTAATGTCAGATGCCACTTATTTTCAAAATTTTATTGAACAAAAATGAATGTTTTAACATCCACATTCTAGGTCTCAAGAAGTAGTCCCAGTAATTTATTTTCGTAGACTTCAATGAGTGCATGCTGTAGTCTTAATCGTATGCTTGCAGTATTCAAGTTTTCCCTTCTACTGACTCGCATCTGAATCGCTCTATGAGCACTACCGTCTTGCGGAATAATGTAATTGAATTAAACATGATCGAGTAACAAAAATCAGAAAATTGCAATTTAAAAAAACAAACATTTCTGTTTACTGTAAAAAAAATAATACCGCTTACGTTCATTTTCGAAAGATATTTACGTAAAAACGCTTTAATTTGTTTAATAACACGAATAACATCACAGTATTAACATTGGTCCTAGAAATTAAAATTTTATAAATGCACAATACTCTCTCATTCTTCTTTTGATTTTAAACCAAATTATCGTGTTTAATGTTCCCAATTAACACAGCAATCTTGAGAACGTAATATCTAGGTACTTTTAAACTTCAAAACAAGTTTCAAATCATATTAGAATATATATAGATTTTACAATATCACTGAATATATGACAATAAACAATTATTCGTCTTCTTTGATTGAACAAATAACGCCTCCGGGGTTTTACCAAAGCATGAAATCTCGAATTCGTTGGTATCGGTCGGTTGATCGAAAATATATGTTCATCAAATGCAAAATTAGACAAGTAAGTTACATAAGTAATGACAAAAAAGTAACAAAAAAACAAGAAATATCTCTTACCTGAGTATTTTCAGGTATAAATGTTATCACACTAGCTATCGTGTTTCCAACTTCTTTTAAAAATATAGACATCTATTAGTAAAAATACTTATTTGACTGCGTCAAATACAAATGAATGACTGGGACAAGTTATCACCGAGTTATATGTAGCGTGTCATTGATCTATGTAGTAAAAAGCCAATTACAAGTCACGAATTGTCTTCAGTAATTACTAATTTATGATTGAGGTAAAACAGTCATCATGTTCGGCCCGCTAATGAACACAAAGCATGACCAAAATTAATGACAGGTTTTACCACAGGACATTGGCTTTTACGAACCTCGAAGACAAAGGATTTTTATGTATGTATATTAATATTGCCCGTTAAAATAATTGCCGGGGATGTTTAACTGTGTGATGCTCGATAGTCCAGAAGTAAAACGAAATACTTCTAGCAGTGTTGTCATTGAATTTGAACTATCAAAGTGTTATCACAGAGTATAAGCTTGTGCAAGTTATCATGAATCATGATTCCAGTAGAAAATATAAAGATATACGTATTATATATATATAATAGTCGTGTTCTGAAAAAACTGGGCATAATGCATGTGCGTAAAGTGTCGTCCCAGATTAGCCTGTGCAGTCCGCAAAGTGCGGACTGCACAAGCTAATCTTGGATGACACTTTACGCACAAGCATTATGCCCAGTTTTCTCAGAACGCGTCTCATATGTATATTTATTTATATATATCTTAAAGAAGGTAAATCGTGTATTGCGCACGATACATGTACTATAATAAATTGACTGTATAAACAGTTCATAATAATTATGAACACACATTCGTTTATGCTTTAAACTCAAGTGCAAAAGGAAATGCTATGGATAATTTAATAACAAGTAACAAGTTGTTCATGCGCCAGTTTTCAATGTAATTTATGATGTGTAAATGTACATTTGTCGTCCCCGTTTACGCAATTCGCGCAAAAACTTCATCAAAATACTTATTGTTAATTTTAAAAATGACTCAATCACAACACTTCGCGGCGCGGTAAAATCAGTAGCAGTCGTAGAATCAATAGGGGGGGGGGGGGTCAAGTATTCACAGTTTACTTAAAACGCTGAGCAATATTCTGGTAAATGACTCAGCCCCATGACCGATAGCCAAGAATCCAATGGAAGCTGGTTATTTTAAGAATCATTTACATACATCTGTATTGAACACGCATTACGCACCAATGACATATGAATTCGAAAATAACGTCCAGTGACGAGGCTTTGATGCTATCTCCACGCAGAGTTGTCGTTCCTTGCTTTCACATACAATCTCTGCCATCACAAGAAATTCCTACCAGATTTGGTAGGATTTTATTTTATTGGTTTAAGTATTATATTATGAAAAGTAGCATCATTTTCTTGTACATTTTGCAAATAGTCTAAAAGTTTAAGTTCATAAAAAAAAATAATAATTACCTTAATTAAAAAAAAAAGTAAAAATAAAAACGGTAAAATTAATGTACCGCGTTGCTAGGCTATCATCACGTGGTTAGTTATGAAGGCAGGGATTTGATCCAGCTAAGATGGTTACCGCACAATCTCTGAACGGTGTTTGGCTTTGATGATGAACGACCGATACGTGTCAGTGCTGATCGATCCAACATTCTGTTCGCTAATGTAGTATTTATGTATTGACAAATGTCTATCTCGCGTGCGCTTGAAACGTGAACTCAACTTGAACTTTGTATATATGGCTACTTCTTCATATATTGACACATTTGTAAGAGATCTTTTTGAAATATGCAATGTACGTCTCTTAATCTAAAATGAAAGAAGAATATAGACTAGCCGTCTAAAACAAGACACTCATTTAGAAATATGCTCGATGGAAACATAAAATAAATGACCAACACAATTTCAAGGGAAGTTACGCTTCTATTTGTCTTCTTAAAGCATGTTTAATCAATTATCATTTGCTTAGCACCAATTCATGGGTACACATTATATTTACGTATTATAAACAATTTCAACGTAGATACATCGACCAGCAAATAGCACGTGTACTCATTAATACGTATTTTCTTAATAATCAAGAACTACAGTATATATGTGCCAGCTAATTAGGAAATACAAAAGTGGCAAAACAAACGTACTGATGATTATATTCACGTAACCAATGATGTTTCCGGTGCATGCATTGGTACTCGGAAGTAAGATATAATTAGTGTTATGTTATTGTGTCGCTACGAGGAATGTTTCTTGTAAATCACTAATACATGATTTATACTTATAAGATAAACAGTATCGTAAAATGGCGATGTTTCAAACACTGCTTGGCCTACACAAATGAATATTTTAAATATAAATTTAGTAGTGTGGTAAATGCTAAAGGGTCATTATATGCCGCTTAATTTCCTTCTCTCAATATTACATACGTCACTATTCTTGGGACTTGAAAGAGCACAATCTGCTCTCTAGGTACCGATCCCAATCAATGACCGGAAGTGTATATTGTTGTAGTGGGCCATTATATGGTCAAAAATGGTCACAGTCAGATTTTTTTCTTTCACACTCAGCTACAGGTTCTCGGTTCTCCAGCTTTGAAAGATTGAACGTCAAAGAAGAGTAGAGTCAGTATTTGGACCACTTAAGAGCAATGATCAATCAAGTGAAATAGGTTATTATATATTATCTTATATAGTTACAATATGCCGTTCTTTTTACATTGTTTGTGGAGTGTGAAATAAATTTATTTTATTTTTCACTGTCCATAAGGGCTTTTGTCTTAAGATTTTTCGTAGGTCGGTATTGTTGAGTCTGTTTGGTCCATCTTCTGTATGGTACCTTGTTAACAATCAGTCACCATTTAGGTACGTTCAAACTTACGGATGTACGTACCGATAAGTACACTGGGTTATGCCTCACACTATGTGAGTGCATTAAAAGGTATATAAACAATAGAAAATCAACTACACCACGCATAACATAGAAACAACTCGGATCGATATAAAAAGTAAACCTTATATCACAGAATATCAAAATTTATTGCGAAAAAACAACAACAGGCTGTCTCACAAAGCACAAATGTGATTATTGGCTTAAACAGGTGCTATTACCTACAAGGAAAAAGGACACCGCTAAAAATGGGTTATATCAAAAATGGGTTAGATTTAGGTTTACGTTTATAATTAATATCCAACAGTCATTGTTTTCATCAAAATATATTAATTTATTGTTTTTAATGAAAGAAATGTGTGTTATATGTCATAATCATAATGTTCCATATGAGTTTTGTTCACTGAAGATTTTCAGTCCATGTGCGAAACATAATTAATCATGTTTATTATTATGCACTTGGTATGTTTTGAACAACAAGGAATGGGGTATTCAATGTTATAACATCTATATAGGTCTGGCAAGGAATAGTTCACATTGTCTTGTCAATATAAAATGCACAGTTTCTGATCTAAAACAGATTATTGGAAGTTAATAGCAGTAAATGTTACATAGGCAAGTACATTTAAGTTAAAAATAGTTTTTCGTTATTATTTTCATGAACACAACATCGAAAACGTTATTTTTATTATGACAGATGTGTACATTTCTGAAATGAACTTGTCAATGGACAAGTTAAGCATTTCAATATTTCCACAATCCAAAAAATCATGATGAATAAACAGTTTATCCATCTAGTTTACTGATTAGAAGCTGAAAATTTTCTTTTTGATCAATAATTTTTTGAAGATTTTAATTTAAGGCCACCCAAAGATTTAACAAGAGCACCGCATAACGGGTGCCACGCTCAGCTGCGAAAGCTTGTCAATTATTTTTTTTTTAAAGGGCACAGTGACCTTGACCTTTGACCTAGTGACCCAAAAATGGGTGTGGCGTGTAGAAGTCATCAAGGTGCATCTACATATGAAGTTTCAAAGTTGTAGGTGGAAGCACTTAGATTTTAGAGCCAATGTAAAGGTTTTAGCACGACACCGGCGGACGACGAGCAGGCTATGACAATACCTCGGGTTTTCTTCGAAAACAGCCTCGCTAACAAGAGATGTGTTTGTCAGAAACACAATGCCCCCTTCTGTGCCGCTATGATTAATTTTTGTTGTTGATTATATCCCTTTAAATTTTTTTACTTCCCTTGTAAAAATGATCTGTATCTGCCAAATGATAAATATAAATTATCTCCATTTAAAGCTCGTTATTTGGATTTTCTTGTTTGACTTTGAAGGATGACCTTGACCTTACACGACTCAAAATGTGCAGCTCCATGAGATACACATTCATGCCAAATATCAAGTTGCTATCTTCAATATTGCAAAAGTTATGGCCAATGTTAAAATTTTCGGACGGACCGACTGACTGACAGTTCAACTGCTATATGCCACCCTACCGAGGGCATAAAAATGAAAAACAGTTTTATATACCCTACATACTGAATCATGCACAGCAACAAAGAGCTTTTACAACATTTAACATTTATCCACAAGAAAAACAAAATAAAAATAGCACACTTTTCATAAAAATATTAGCCTTGCTCTTTTAAAACTGGGTTTAATGCATGTGCGTAAACTTTCAGATAAGCCTGTGCAGTGTGCACAGGCTAATTGTGCAGTACACACAGGCTAATCAGGGATGACACTTTACAACTTAACTGGATTTTCGCTATTAAAAATTTGTTTCAACCAAACAAGTCATAAAAGCTGTGTCTTCCCTGATAAGCCTGTGCGGACTGCACAGGCTGATGCCAATCTGGGAAGACCCTTAACACACAAGCATTAAACCTCCCTTTTCCAGAGCAGGGCTCATATCTTAGAAGCACTTTTAAGTTGGCCTTTGAGGCAGGGGGGCACTCCACTTTCCACTTTCTACTTTCTTCACAACTCTTCAATAAGTAGCAATGCTTGCACTTGCACTCACCAGCATATCCTTAGCTTTGAGGCGAAAAGAGTATTAAACAAACATACTTAAGTGTTTTAATGCCAATCTTATTTCACATTTACCACGTCCACAAAAATATAATTTTCAGTATTTTGAATATTAATGTAGATAATTACAGATATGAAATCTCAAGCCAATTAATATGCATACTATGATGCGAAGTTTTCCTTAGGTCCTGGTGAAATATTAACTCAGAAGAAGAATTCTATTAAACAATTTGTATCAACACTTAGTTTGGGACGAAATTCCAATCTTAATTTCCAAGTCTATGAAAGGGCTTTCTACAATGGTTCTGACAGTGATTTTGGCTATAACAGGCGTAATCAACACGGTCGCTTAAAGTTTGCTCTCTCAGTGGCAGCTAGACTCTTGTTTGATTGCAGCAACTTTGCAGCGAGCTTCTCTGCCGTACTGGGCTGCTTCCATCCCACTGGGTTTCTCTGGCAAACAGACACGGGTAACATTCACAAAGCATCCTAAGTACATGTTGTTTTGCTAATAATTATAATGGACAAATTGAAAACAGCCATCCTCTGATAATGATAAAATAGGGCTAAACGCATTTGCATAGTGTCATCCCATTTAAACATGTGCAGTCCTCACGGACTCGTCAGCAACACAACTTTCCGGTTATATGGAATTTCTTGTAAGTTTCCTCTAAATGAGAATCCAGTTTAGGCAGAAAGTGTTGTCCCAAATTAGCCTGTGCTGATGGAACAGGCTAATTTGGGACGACACTATGCAAATGCATTATGCCCCATTTTCGTAGAGCGTGGCTCAAATGAATTCAGGTTTTGGGGAGCATGTGTGCAAAGTTATTTCAATATCCATGGAGAAGTCACAAAGCAAACAAGATTTGGGACAGACATCAGGACACTCAAGTACCTCGGATACTCGTTAGTATGCTTAAGAGTACCTGGGGTACATTTAAGTAGTACCTGAGCCGACAATGACCAATCTAGCAAAAGTAGGAGGCACTTACAGGGTGACCTGCCTTCTTAAATGACAGAGAGATTCAATTATAGCCCCCCATTGGGTCTGGAATAGATTTACAGGTATGGTTCTTTTAGGCCTACAGTAGTCTCAAGAAAATTTGGCCACACCATATGGGTCTTCCACTTAGTGTATTGCTCCAAAATACATATTACTCTATAATCTTTTCTCTCATGATCAGACTTATCAAAGGTTTACTGCAGCTAGATTGGTCATTGTCGGCTCGGGTACTCCTTAACTGTACCCCGAGTATTTTTAAGTATGCTTGAATGTACCCTGTGTACAAAAAATATACTAAAGGACACCAGGCCAATTTTGCTTGTAACCCGAGTTTTATTCCTACCCAAAATCCAATATTGTCAAGCCTGATACCCAATACAAAACAAAATTTCTCTTTGAACAAAACCTGCATCGAAATGTTTTTTTGTGAATGATTTTCAATGATATAGAGGAGATTTTTATAAAATATTGACATGAACATTGTTAGTTTGAAGATGTGTTTGTCAAAAACAAAATGCCCCCTATTGCGCCCCTTTGAAGCCATACATTTGACCTTTGACCTTGAAGGATGACCTTGACCTTTCACCACTCAAAATGTTAAGCTCCACGAGATACACATGCATGCCAAATATCAAGTTGCTATCTTCAGTAATGCATAAGTTATTGCAAAACTTAAACCAAGGTTAAAGTTTTGGGACATACACAATGAATGAATGACAGACAGACAGGCAAATCTTTCGTTCCGGGGCATAAAAAAGCCGACTACAAATATAGCATTAGAATTTCAGGGTACGTTTTAGTATATTTTCCATACCCGGGGTTTCATTTAAGTATGACTCAAGCCAACAATGACCAGAGTACCAGGGTTACATTTAAGAATGACTCAAGCCGAAAATGACCAATCAGGTTTTACTGCACTGTGTATTGTTCATCACTGATAAGGTAGCAGTACCAAAGATACAATACAAACAATTAGGGTGCTTGGGTTTCAAATCAAGGCTTAAAAAGCTTGCACAAAGTATATTAATTTACCTATACAAATATGAATAATTTTATTTCAAAACACTTGCAATAAAGGAGTTATATAATTCCCTTACCAAAATGACTAACTCCGGCTTATATGCGGTTTATATGCGATGTATAAGGGAGTTATATGGGGTTTATAAAACCGCTTATAAGTCGCGTATAAGCATTCAGATATCTTGTATAGGCAAGATATAAGTCTAAGGCAGTTAAAAGCCAGATGTAAGTCTAGAAATGTTTTGCATATAAGCGGCTTATAGACTACATATAACTCACTTAGAACATAGCCCAAACTATCCACCTTTTTCTTTCGCTCATAAAGGTAAAGGTCTTTTTTATTATAGTGTCACCCCTATTGAAAGGGCCAGCCAATTTGGCTAATGAGACACCTTTGCGTGTATACCATGTACCTCCCAACTCCTATCACTATGCCAGGCGCCTGGCGGATAGAAGTCGGTAACCATTCATGTTTAACGCTTGCGGCTCACAAGCCGGCCATATCGGAACAAGTCCCATGACAAACATCCATCCTTCGACAAACGCTCCCCATGGGGCTCGATCCTTCGACCTCCAGATCCTGAGGGGGACGCCTTATCCACTAGGCCACCGCTTATATCCAAGCCTCAAACTGACCAATCAGTTGACATTTTTGTCACATGACCCAGATTGACCAATCAGAGCAACACAATACAATAACAAGTTTGAAATTTTCAGTCAAACACTGGTGTGTGTCTTTTTAATGATTTTTAACAATGATGCCCAATATAGAGGTAAATATATAAATCTTTCTAATCAGATACTGTTAATGGTGTGTATTTTATTATAATTTAACAAAATAACACATTCATTTTGATGAATAATGTATTTAATTAGGCATAGACCTGTCACAGTTTGTCAAAAGTGGGTGGGGTAATGGTCAGTGTTTTCTTGAAAACAATATCATAAACTCAACTCAATATTATAATTGGTAAGATTTATCTATTTTATTAGATAAAATAATGATATATAGTTAAATGATGTCCGTCTCTCTAATAAAATGTTGTCTTGATTTTGATTTTTTTTTGTTTTCAAGACGGTCTAAATGCGCGTGTGACGTATTTGTTGTTTACATGTAAGAAATCTTAAGTGATAAAAGTGATGTTTGATCGCCCCTTAAGTGACGTATGCTATTGTAAGTTATTACTTCTTTTCTAAATATATTTTTAACTTTTATTGGTTGCAATACACTCGTTGAAGGCTTATCTATTTGGTTATGTAACATTCAAAGCATGATAACTTGAATAAATGGAGTTTATGACAAACCAAATTTTAAAAGGTTCCCCACCCACTTGCAGGTGTGATGAACCCTTAAACTGATAAAGCAGCAAATATTTCTGTTGCTGTGACGGGTAAATGTTTTCCAGCATATGCCGTTTTTTAGCTCTACTGGCCCAAGGCTGCAAGAACATATGTGATGGCATGGTTTCCGACGTACGTCCGTGCGTCCGTCTGTATAAGCGGCTTATATGCAAACTTCTCAATTTCTTTATAGCTGGTATATGAATAGCTTATAAGGCGCTTATAAGCGGCTTATATGCAAACTGCTCGATAACTTTACAATCTGCTTATGAACCGCATATAAATCGCATATAACTCCCTTATACCCCGCTTATATGTATCCAATTTTTATATGCGGCTTATACATCGCTTACATCTCATTTGCATGTACAATCCCAACATGCCGCTTATAAGCGACTTATATGCGAAACTTCTAAACCGCTTATATGCGACATATAATTTTGTTTGGTAAGGGTTACCTCATTTCTCAAATGTCAAAGTAATGATGATAAGCTTGAGTTCTTACTCTATCTATATGATGCTTGACTATTTTACCATCTTTGTCCAGAAACAGAGTGGATATCGCTTCAAATTCCCTACAACAAACCATAGAACATTGCGACATTGTAGACAATTGTAGATATTTATTAATAAGAACATGAGAAAATATATTTTATGGCGATATTTTTATTATTAAATTAATTGGCAAAATAAACAACAAGTTTTTATTAAGCTGCATGGATTTTATAACCACACATCTACACAAAGAGTTAATTACAGGCCAATTTACAAGATAATTCAAACAAGAGGGCCTGAAAAGCCAACAGTTGCTCACCTGAGGTACAAAGGAACTGTCCTGCTCAGTGCAGCCCCAAAATATCATAAGAACAAATGTTCTGACCAAGTTTCATGAAGAGTTAACAATACGTGTAACTTTTAAGGGGCTAACAAGGTTTTACTAAAGTCATATTTATAGGATAAATTCCCTGACCCTTGGTGGTCGTGTCTTTCAACAGATCGGAACTATTTTCGAACTGATCCAAGATATCATTAAAACAAAGGACCTGACCTGCTCAGTGCACCCCCAAGATATCATAAGAACAAATGTTCTAAGTGTTATGAAGACTGGACAATTAATGAGACTATTTCGAGTGTGGCATCTAGAGTGTTAATAAGGCATTTGATTACGCTGCATGCCGCACGACGGACAAAAGGCGATCACAAAAGCTCACCATGACCATATTGTGCTCAGGTGAGCTAAAAAATACTTTGATACTAATAATCAGACAAAATGTTTGCAATATACATAAAAAACTACATACTATTTAGTGAATTTCTGTCAAAATCAGGACCACTATTTGTTTTTAATCAAACATCAATATTGATATCTGCCTGATATAAAGTTGCCTTATTTTTTTAATACATCATCAACAGGAAGTTGCTCTAACAGTCAATGTTTGAAGGAAATTCTTATTACTCCGAAACAACCATAATGTTGCTTTACTGTTATTTATTCTAAGGCACAGGTGATATATTACACAACAATAGGGCAATAACCTGTTATTATTTATGTATATCTACTAACTGGCTTTTTTTTCTTCAGCAATAGAGACTTCACCAATTATCAAGTAAAAGGAACTCACGTTTTGTATTTTAATCGGTTGTCTGATTCAAATTCAAACTTTGAGAGTGAACTTATCAGACCAGAGAAAGTTTGAGCATTCAGCATCCAGTGGATCCGCACGCAGCCCTCGGCAGGGTACACAGTGGCAGTCTTGGGCTTCATAAAAATACAAAGGGGTTTAATGCATGTGCATAAATTGTCGTCCCAGATTAGCCTGTGCAGGCTAATCAGGGATGACACTTTTCCCTTTTCGGAATTCATGGCTTCAAGAAAATCTCTTTTAAAGAAAATTCCAGTCTAGGCAGAATGTGTCATCTCTGATTAGCCTGTGTAGACTGCACAGGCTACTCAGGGGTGACACTTTACCCACATGCATCAAACTCAGTTTTCCCACAGCTACATGTAGGCTCATAAACATAATCGCATGCTTTTCTGGCTTTATGAGGTTCATATGGAATTATCAGTGTTTTCAAACTGTTTCAATACGTACAAAATAACGGTGGCATCATGATTTTATTATAATGTCTGCCCTATTCCTACTTGGGCTTTGATGAAAAAAATTCATGTTTAAATGTTATCTGTTTTGCTGGTGTTTTTGGTTTCTTTACTTTAACATTCCATATCATATTGCTTAAGAATTACTTTATACAAATAAATATAAATTGTATGCACAAATATTGCAATTGACCACTCGCCAGCTGTCAATCAAACTCACGTAATAATCAATCAGATTTCGTTAATTGCAGCCACATGGTCCGACAAACAAAGACTGTCGGAGTAATTAAATAAGCATTTTATGAAAACACAACTTAGTGGGCGGAGCGATCGCGTATTTGGCGACTGGTCAATTCAAATTTAGACAATCATCATGCATAGTAAAGAACAGATGAAGTTTGTATGACCAAAACAATTATACCAACTTTAATTGAAAACAGATGCAATGTATACACAAAATCATAATATGTGTATTGTTCTAAGAAAATTGGGCTTTATGCATGTGCATAAAGTGTCATCCCAGATTAGCCTGTGCAGTCCGCACAGGCTAATCAGGGATGACACTTTCCGCCTAAACTTGATGTTAGGTAAGGAAGGACTTCCTTAAAACTAAAAATACCATAAAAGCGGAAAGTGTCGTCCCTGATAAGCCCATTTTTCTCAGAACAAGGCTCATATCTTAATTCTTGAAAAAACCTTTAAAAACACACTTACGGTAAAGTAGAATGAGACATATTTAACCAGCAAAAGCAACCGCAGTTTTAACAGCTCTGCAGCGTAACTTCTCATCCCACTAAAATCAAAAGTATTATCAAAGTGTTATCAAGTATAAAGTGTCAAAGTGTTATCAAGTATAAAGTGTCAAAGTGTTATCAAGTATCAAGTGTCAAAGTGTTATCATGTGTCAACGTCTTATCAAGTGTCAAAGTGTTATCAAGTGTCAGGTGTCAACACAGTCTCATCATTTTGTTACAAAATAGACACCACAAATAAAGGCGTTGACTTATCTGACTATGTGGTTGCCAAATCAGATAAATAGTATTCGCCAGGAGAAACAACAACTAAGTCAGCAATCTGAGCAGTTTAGTTGAATTTTAAACCCTAGATTTGCTTGTGTATTTTTGTTTAATACAAATGTCGGCAATAACAAAATCTCAGCTCTATGCATATTAGGAATAATGTTAATTTAGAAAAAACATCTGAAAGCATTCTTGTTAACATATGCAAGCTTTTTATTGAAGGCAAGTGACAAAACTGGACAAAACATTCAACGTAAAATAAATCACTATAACAATTTAAGCAGGTCCACTGCATTGGAATGGAAAACACAAGTCTGTAGGGGCTTTAACAAATTTGAAAGTGCACCAAACCTCTTTATAATTTGAAATAATCACTTTAAAACAAACATAACCTGGTGACCTAGTTTATGGACATAAATGAACCAGATTCGAACTTGATCTAGATAATATAACCAAGTTTCATTAAGATGGAGATTATATAGCATCTAGAGTGTCATGGTTTTTCTTAGATTTTACCTGGTGACCTTGTTTTTGGACACAAATAACCCAAAATCAAATTTGGTTAAGATCTTGTCCAGATAAACAATCTGATGAAGTTTCATCAAGATTGAGTCATAAATCTGGCCTCTAGAGAGGTTACACCTATTTTTTTAAGATTTAACTTGTTGACCTAGTTTTGGGATGCACTTGACCCAGATTCACTTGGTCTAGATACATGTAAATGTATGGTTAAGATAAACGTTTTGACCTAGTTCCATTAATACTGAGTCATAAATGTGGCCCCTACAGCAATAAACAACGTTTTCTTAACGTTTGACCTTGTTATCTAGTTTTTGGAAGCATGTGACCCACATTCCAACTCATACCATGACCAACATTTTTACTTTTATAAGATTTGACTTGGCAGCGCCCTCAGACTACTTCGGGGGAAGGGGTCTGCAGCCCTTAGGGGGGAATTTTTGCGGCGGTTCCCTTTTTGGGGGATTTTTTACTTACTCTCTCATTATTACATTTGTACATGTTTGCACTATATTCATTGCAGTTTTCATAATTTAGTATGTTTGAAAAGATTAAATTGAAATAGAATTAAGATATAATAATCAGGAGACACATCTTTCTATTAAAAAAAAAAAAAAATATTTTAAGGGGGAATTTTTCCCCCAAAAAGGAGAAAAAAGTATACTTTTCAGGTGGGGGACTGCCGGCGAATTTCGGCGGCAGATTAAATATACTTCGGGCCCTGCTTGGCGATGTAGTTTTTGGACTTAAGTTACCCAGATTGGAACTCAGGTATATATTGTTACAATAAACATTCTGACCAAGTTTCACTCAAATTAAGTCAGAAATGTGATTCACTTTTACAATACAACAAAAACCATTATAGTTTATATTGAATTATGATCATTCCCCATATTGGGATATATTCTCAACTGAAAGCCAGGACCCAGTAGGATTTTTATGTATTTCACACAATTTTTTAGTACTACACTGCCGAAGGCAGTTTTAAAGCTTTATTTTTGTGTCTTGATTTACATAAGCAAAGTGGCAGGTTTGCAATATTTTGCCTCTTAAAAAAAGAAAGATAACAGGTTCATGAATTCTTGATGAAATGTTTTCAAAATGTGACACTTAAGCATTCCAACTTACACTGATATTCTTGGTTTCTCAAAAAAGTGGTTCTCAAACACAATGTTCTTGTGGTGTAAATGTGCACGCAAATCCTCCAGCAAAGGCTTGCTGTGGCACTGGGGCAACTGAAAACAATTCATAACAAGAGCACTGCATAACGGGTGCCGACGCTCGGCTGCGGGTGTAGTTTTGAATAAATTCAAGCTTGTCAGAATTTTTTTTTAAGAGGTCACACTGACCTTGACCTTTGACCTTGTGACCCCAAAATGGGTGTGGGGTGTAAAACTCATCAAGGTGCATCTACATAGGAAGTTTCAAAGTTGTAGGTGGAAGCACTTTGATTTTAGAGCCAATGTAAAGGTTTTAGCACGACGCCGGCGGACGGCTGACGGCGGACAACGAGCTGGCTATGACAATAATTGGGTTTTCTCAGAAAACAACTGAGCTAAAAATGACCTATCCTTAGAAAGCATTGTCAATACAAGTGTTTCCAAACAAATTTCAATAATGTCAACAACAAAACTAGAGAATGCCCAGATGAGATGTAATCATGTGCAGTTGAATTTACAAAGAATATGTTACACATCCTTTAGTGAGCTAAACACTGTAATAATTTACAAGTATAATATGTGCAATTGCTAATCAATCTCATTTGCAGGGAGGAGCTCCAAATGATACAACTACTGTAAGACATATGTTGATACAATTTTTTTTATCAATGTTCCTGTTAGTACTTTTTAACAGAATCCATGCAACTTTTTTCTTATGCCAAAAGAAATATGAATATTGACCTCAAAATCTTGAGAAATATTTTCCTGTCTCAATCTAAACCTCTTATTTGTATTAATTGACTATAAAAACATGACTCTTACATGTTCCAGATAATAGTTTTTCACAGATTCCAGCTGCTCATGTGTGGGTTTGTTTTTATCGTCTTCGCTGCTGGCACCTTTCTCATTATTAGAGGTAGACACTGAAATATTATGGTTTGTTGTGTCCTTTTGTTCCGATACCGCATGCTTCACTGCCATAGTAACTGAGTTTGATACACTGTCAACCGCAAGTCCAGTTCCATTGGACACAAAACTTGACACTTCTTGGATCTCTAATCGTTTCATACAGTTATCAGTAAGAGTCGGGCTTGAATCCACATATCTATGCAAACGTCGGTGATCAACACCACTGGAGTTTGAATGTTGGGTGTTCAAGGACGACATCATGTAATTGAGGCTGGTCGCAAGGTCTGTGCTAAAGCAATCCCACTGTTTTATTAGGTCAGACCCAACCGGGGTGGTATTGGATTTTGTTCCGGAGTGTAGGTACTGTGGATTGAGAAGTTTTTCATTCAAGGTGGGCGTGCTCTCGATTGCAGTTGTAGCCCCAGCACCTCTGCTCTGTTGCCCCATGAGAACATTTCCAGACTGCTGAATGCCATGAATCTGAACAAACAAGAGAAATTGATATTAGCAGCAGTTAATCATTAATTTAAAGTTAAAGAGTGAAATAAAATAAATTTCGAAGACAGATGGGGTAATCATGTGACAGACAAGATGGCGACGTCTATGCAGAGGCAGGCAGTTTTCGTCGTTTTATACCCTTTATTACTTGTATTATTTTTTCTTATTCCGCTCACGTTCCAGCCATATTAGGAAGAACGTTACTTGCTTTTATTTCATAGTAATATTCGCTCGACTTTACTTGGTGCGAAATTTCTTAGCGGGATGACCTAATTAAGGCTCCACTAAGAAAATTTGCCGGGAGTTAAGTCGAGATGTAAAGCGAATTTAAATACGAAATAAACGCTGATTACCTTTTTACTGATATGGCTGGAAAGTGAGCATCATTTAAAAAACAAACAGAAGTAATAAAGGGTATAAAACGGCGAAAAATAACTGTCTCGGCATGGACGTCGCCATCTTGACTTTCACACGATTACCCCCTCTGAAAGACTGTTGAAATAAAATTAAAGAAAATGGACAAAAAACCTACACTTGCTCTGTCTATCATGGCAAGCATTTATATCAAGAGATGTGTTTGTCAATGCCCCCGAATGTGCCGCTTTGAATTTTTTACCTTTGACTTTGAAGGATAACCTTGACCTTACACCACTTAAATTGTGCAGCTCCATGTGATACACATGCATGCCAAATATCAAGTTGCTACGTTCAATATTGCAAAAGTTATGAAGAAGGTTAAAGTTTTAGTTAAAGTTTTGGGACACACACGGACACATACAGACCAAAAACAATATATCCCCGATCTTTCGATCCTGGGGCATAAAAATGCTTCAACCGATTCAGACAGATTGTTTACTACAACCCTAAAAGCAGTGGTAGGTGGGGCAATCCAGAGAAATACAATTCACAAACATTCCCCCATGTCAAACTAATGCGTTGATGTCTGTATTTTGGTTCATTTTTTTAGTTTGTTTCTCAGCATTTTATTTTGTCCAATTGGGCAATGTACAGGTGCCTTGCTTATAGGGAAAAATCAGCGCAAATAACCCGAAAATGGGGGAAATTCGTGTTTTGAAATCTTCAGATTGGGAATTTTTAATTGGTTGGTACTTAAATGCACAAAACCATCTCAATATTCTTTCACATGCCTTTTTGCTAAATTATTTAATGTTCAGTTTCATTTCTGGTTTTATTTGTATAATTGCACTGCCACATAATGCAGTTTTGAACAGAAATTTAAGCATCTTTGTTTCCTTTTGGGACTTGTGTGGATGGCAATAGGGTATTTTGTAATATTTTGTTAATTGGGAAAGTGCCTTTTACAGGTACTTTATAAAGAAGAAAAATTACTGATTCGAAAAGCATTTACAAAAAAATACTTAGATGTTACAGACGAAGAGTGTGTTGTTTTTTTGTACATTTTATTTAGTTGTTATTCATTAATAACTGCATTTTGGACCCAGTAGAGTACACAGGATACCAGTACAGAAAAAAACTGTTGACGTGTCTTGCTTGACAGTTTGTAATCGGTGATTGAATGTTACACTATATTTTCAGTTTGTGTATATAAACCTACACATAGAGAATACTAGGTTAGCGTTGAATACAGAGAAGTTTATGTTGCGAGGCTTAGAACGCCGGAAGCGCGAGCCTTGGCGAGCGCTTTCGGTGTTCGAGCCGAGCAACATAAACTTCTCTGTATTCAACGCTAATCCTAGTATTCTATTTATCCCATTTGATTTTTTCAACGTGACATTTAACATAAATAGATCTAATAACCTTAACAATAATTTTAATTCAGTCATAAAAGCGCTTAAAATCTAACAAATGTAACCATGCGTAGTGATATACATGTATTTGTTCTGGTACGCAAAATAGTCTTTAAAAAATTCACACACAAACTGTAAAACAAGTAAAAATATCACCATATGCCTACATTCAATTTTACGCAGTATGCGAATTTTAACACATTACGACCGCGAAAAAAAGATTTTACTTTACTATAACTTATTTTATTTTCGAAAGAAAATGATCAAAATCCAATATGGCGGCGATTGCTCCTGACAAAATGCTGTCGATGTCAACATACATGTACACCATCGACGACCTAGTTCTGGCTACCATAACTATAAATGTCGCTTTTTATGATTTTTGACTGGCGCGACTTTGTACAGGTCTGTCAATACTAAATAAACTGTACGCTGAAGTTTCTTTAGCTATCGAAGACCTTGACAATTTTGACGAGTAAACAGACAATTGCAGCGACTGACACTTTATTTGACAAAATAAACAGGGCAATACGTTTTCCGACTTCGGACGATGAATTTAAGGACGCGCAGAACGTGTTTTTTATATAATGTTATGGGTATGCCGTGTGTGATCCGATGCATCAATGGCGCCCATGTTAAAATCATTTCCCCGAGAACAGGGAACGACAAAAGTACAAACAAAAATCAAAACACGTAAGAACTAGTATCTTACCTTTAGTTATCCTTTAAAATCCATCTAATAATCCATTTAACTCAATAATTGACGATTTTGCATCTAGGGTCATTAATAATTATTTTAGCAAAGACCCTTATGCCATTCTATCACTTTATTCAAATGAGTTTATGAACGCGATAAACTTTCTTCTTCGTCACACGCTACGTCATGTACTCTACATTACTGCTGTTCAAATGAACCGGAGCAGTTTATCTAATAATAGCCGTTGGTAAACTCGGTTGCATTTGCAGATTTCTGCATATAAACATAATTATGTTTAAACTTGCACACTGTTTTATTTATCTAAGGTAAATGCCCTTATTGTACGAAAAAATAATCTAATATATAAATACACAAAGAATGGAAAACATTCAAGTACACAACAGATGAATGAGTAGAAAATACCCGTGTACAAATGGGACGTTCCCAATTCCAGTGTGGTGCTATTTTTACCATCTTATACTTTACACAGCTCTATGCCTAACGTGAATTAAATAGGAAAGCAAACATAGCAGATTATTCATGAACTGTGCGATATGTGTATGGCTTGTTGTACATTCTTAATATTTAAGTTAAATGTCAAAAGTATATGCTTTGGTTATAAACAATGCACATTACACTAAATAATGTCATATGACTAGATTTAAAGGTTGAAGGTCGTATAATTTTGAAGCTCAAGTTTTGTCGACTTTGTTTCTTATGAAAAATCATTCAGTGGTAAAGTAAATATAAATAAAAAAATAACAAAACAAAAATCGTGTAATTTTATATTTTATTTCAACATTTCTTTTGGTGAATATGTCATATATATTTTTTTCTGCAAAATATGCACATTTTCTTTTCATGGGTGACCTTAAAATTCGATCAATGAACCAAACAATATCGACCTAATTTTAGCGCATATCGCATGACGTCATTTAAAAAGTAGTCCGTGCACGCGACAGGTATATTCCACAGTGTTGAATACAAGCAAGTATATTCCACAACGTGTTATACCGTCAATGTCGCGGTGAAAATGGGATAAAATTGCGTCTCAGTAAATCATATCTAAACATGATGTTAAACAATAAAAAAGAGCACCGCCTTGAGGGTGCAGACCGCTCATCTATTTTCTTTTTAAAGGTGAAGGGACTCTCAATTTCAATCACAAAGGAGGGAGGGGTGGAGTGAAGAGGGGTGTATAGTGTGGGGGTATGGACATTTATTACATTATCTTCCAAAAATGCAAAAAAAAAGAATCTGGGGTGGAGGGGTGGGTGGGGGGAGGGGATTCTTGGGTGCGATGGTTGAACGGTATTTTCAAAAATAAAATAATAAAAATAAATATTTGTGTTTTTTAGCCGTTTCAAAAAAAAAATTGGGGGGTGGGGTAGGGGGGGGGGGTAAAGTGTGAGGGTGTGGTGGTCATTTGTGAGATGATCTTAAAAAAAAAAATTAGGGGGGGGGGAGGATTCGGGGGAGGGGGGAGGTGGGGAGGGCACAGGGGATGGTTTGGGTGGAGTCTATTGTGGTATGTCAGGTAAGAGTAGTTTTGTCAAAGTTTCAATCAAATCTGATGATAAATAAAGAAGTTATGGCAATTTAGCAAAATTTAATAATTTGACCTTGAGAGTCAAGGTCATTCAATGGTCAACGTAAAATTCAACTTGCCAGGTACAGTAACCTCATGATAGCATGAAAGTATTTGAAGTTTGAAAGCAATAGCCTTGATACTTTAGAAGTAAAGTGGATCGAAACACAAAATTTAACCATATATTCAAAGTTACTAAGTCAAAAAAGGGCCATAATTCCGTAAAAATGACAACCAGAGTTATGCAACTTGTCCTTTTACAGTACCCTTATGATAGTTTGCGAGTGTTCCAAGTATGAAAGCAATATCTATGATACTTTAGGGGTAAAGTGGACCAAAACACAAAACTTAACCAAATTTTCAATTTTCTAAGTATAAAGGGCCCATAATTCCGTCCAAATGCCAGTCAGAGTTACATAACTTTGCCTGCACAGTCCCCTTATGATAGTTAATAAGTGTTGCAAGTATGAAAGCAATAGCTTTGATACTGTAGGAATAAAGTGGACCTAAACACAAAACTTAACCAAATTTTCAATTTTTAAGTATAAAAAGGGCACATAATTCTGTCAAAATGCCAGTCAGAGTTACATAACTTTGCCTGCACAGTCCCCTTATGATAGTTAGTAAGTGTTGCAAGTATGAAAGCAATAGCTTTAATACTTAACCCTTTGCATGCTGGGAAATTTGTCGTCTGCTAAAATGTCGTCTGCTGAATTTCTAAAATTCGCATTTTCTTCGATTTGTTTCAAAGAATACTATCAGAATAGCAAACAGTTTGGATCCTGATGAGACGCCACGTTCTGTGGCGTCTCATCTGGATCCAAACTGTTTGCAAAGGCCTTAAAAATTCGGTTCCCGCATTGTAAGGGTTAAGGAATAAAATGGACCGAAACACAAAACTTAACCAAAATTTTCAATTTGAAAGAGCGTAACGTCAAAGATACAGCATTCTCCTCGCTTCAAAGTTTTCCTTCGACAGTGTATATACACCCACGCTAATTTTGCAGCTTTTTTAGTGATAACATTGGAAATACAACTGATTCCGTATAATTGAATACTCCAGATAATTGAATATTCGGACGTGGCAAATGGGCTATTCAATTAAGCAAAATCTACTGTTGTGAATACAGTGGAAATACAAAGTGTGTCAACACCATTTTTGTTTATTGTTGCCCCCATCTCAATACTGAGCATCCTCAGGACAATTACAGTGATTTTTTTGATTTTTTTTTTACAGCAGGTGTCATTTGGATTGGGAAAATTAGTGCAATACAAAAAAAACACGAAATTGGGGAAAATAGTATGATAAACCATGAAATGGGGAAGAGTGAAGCATTATTAATTTGATTATAAGTAACAGAACTAAAATTGTTTTTAAGTGCATGTTTGACAGTATTTTTATATTAGAAAGTGCTGCTTTAATTACTTCTTACAATGAAGCCAATGTTTAGTTAATATCCTTTCACAAATTCACATGCATAGTAAACTTGCAATAATCTATAGATTCTTAAATACAACCTTTGAACATAGCCTCTTTCAGTGCATTAAGTTGATTTTTTAAATTAAATATTATATTGGAAAAACATTAACAAATATTAACAAACACGCTTTGGTGTTCTTGTTGTGTTATTGATGTATTAGACGGAGCTTAATGAATATATTTAATTTGTTTACCTTTCAATATCTTGGTTCAAAGCTATTTCAGTAGACTATACAGCGTGACAAACATAATAAAGCAGAATATGCATATGAATCTGATTATTCACAGATTCACTAACAAATAAATCAAATCATGTTTGACTCCTTCCATTGTCGAACGATACTCTTCTTTCACTTTGCGAGTAGACTGAACTCCCGATTTTCCAACACTGGTTTCCATGACACACATTCATGGTGCAGATTTCTAATAAATATTTGTTGTTTGTATCTAAAACGTAGTCTTTATCGTTAATTTTGACGTACGCATAACATTTGAAAGTTAATTTTGATTGTTATTTGTCATTTTTGCCATTAATTGTAATTACTCTTCTGCTTGCCGCCATCTTGGACGATGATGTAAACACATGCTCAATTGTGATACTCTTACTATCTCAGGTATCCTCCGCAATAAAGAGATACATGTATGTGGAGAGCAACATAAAATTGTATATATTCGGCTAAATTCGAGAACCGATACTTAAGTCAGTTGTCGTTCGGAGACAACTCGACACACTCTGGTGGCACTCATTCTTAGACATTATCGCTGCACAACATTATCATCTTATTGGGTTTATCGGGAAAATTTTGCTTTTTTTTTATAATTCTGGTCAGATTTTTGGGAAATAACGTCAATGTTTGCAATTGGGAAGACGCAGAATATTGGCGTTAGTTTTTGGCAAAAACAATTACTGGCTCAGGATAAGAATCAATGGATTCTTTTATTAAAGAGCGCGAAATGCTGGGGTAAATGCTTGTGGCATCATATTATAAAATTGATATACCTTTCTTTATTGAAAAATAAGTCAGTAACAACAGAAACAAGAGCTTGTCACAGTAGTGCCAAATCCCTGCCAAAATGTGTTCGCTTGTATGACAACATTTGTTTTAGTGAGTAGAATAATATTTGTAAAAACAAATAAAGAGAAAAAATTCATTATGCTCCGGACCAAAATGTATTTTGAAATTAAATAAAGGGATAAAATTCAAACAATAAGGTAGATAGAGTAGTGGTTCTTAGTCACTGCACTTCTCCTTCTTGCCATCTGTTTAAGTTTCAAGTTTCAAGTAAATCCCTTCTGTAGATTTAGAGTTATGCTCCGGACAAACACTTACGTAAAAATTATATAAAAGGGGAGATATTTCAAAAACTAAGGTAAATAGAGTTATGGTTCATGGTCACTGCACTTCTCCTAGTTGCCATATGTTTATATTTCAAGTAAATCCCTTTAGTAGATTTAGAGTTATGCTCCGGACAAAATTTACTTTTAAGTTATATAAAAGGGGAGATAATTCAAAAACTAAGGTAAATAGAGTTATGGTTCTTAGTCACTGCAATTTTCCTACTTGCCATCTGTTTATATTTCAAGTTTCAAGTAAATCTCTTCAGTAGATTAAGAGTTATGCTCCGGACAAAAATTTACTTTATAATTATATTAAAGGGGAGATAATTCAAAAACTAAGGTAGATAGAGTTATGTTTCTTGGTCACCGCACTTCTCCTAGTTGACATCTGTTTATATTCTAAGTTTAAAGGCCCTATAAAGATGACAAATCCAATTATAATGCACATAAACTTGCATAATTTTTACCGGATTTTAATAACTCTTGCATAAAAAATGCTAATAACACAGCTGAGGTGCAACGTTGTCAAGAAGTATTGAAGATATACCCATTTTATAATTGGAAGAAATGTTTACAACTTAACAAATAATGTGATGTGTAGCCCCAAAGCTGTGACGTATGCTAAAATAGCCAAAAGAACATTCACTTTTAATTCTATTTAAAACAACTTTTTACCAGCAAAAAGTAGCTAATTAGATCACTACAAATGTTTTGACCATTATTAGAAGAGACATACTTTGTGAGTGATACCGGAAAACATTGAAAATCAACGAAGTCGTTATATTTTTTTTGTGACCTGAGTCACTTTCACTTTCCCGAGTAAACAGCGATGTAAATAAACTGATTGTTTGTAAACACGATTGACTTGGAGCACACTGTATTTTGAGCTCAAAGCAAGTGGCATTGCTCATATTTTTATGGAAATGTCCAATAGCATATACATATTGTTTTTTGATAACCTTGATATATAAAATACGAAAAAAATATTTAAAAATCGGTAAATAATTACGGATCTTCAGTCTTCACCTTTATAGAGCCTTTAAAGTAAATCCATTGAATAGATTTGGAGTTATGCTCCGGACAAAGTTTCGGCCGCATGGACAGATGGACGGACAGGACCAATTACTATGTTCCCTCAGGCTCCGAAAAATGTTTCGGCGGGAATAATAAGGAAGTCAGAGACTGGTACATTTGGCTAAAGTAGTATCCAGAAAATGGTACCCCTAACTATGGTCCCATGCAGCTTTTATATTTTAGTCATTTCCCCTATATATTAACTCATTAATTGTACTTCTTTTAAAACAAACTAAAAACTTGAAACAATCTTAGTTAGGCGCATAGGCATTAATGTTCAAAAGGGTTTAATTGTTTCTGCACATTCTTTGACACAAATACAAAGCATCTAGAAAACAAATTATTATACCTTTGGATACTAAATTAAAATAATAGAAATACTTGGTAGCAATCTGTATTACATTTTCTTTTGAATGAAGAACAGAGTTCAAGGATATTACTTATAAACCAGTACCCCTTGCCTGGGGCAACTAGGCTAACCTGGGCAGACCGTTCTTACCTCTGATTACAGTTGTTGCTTACATGTTGACAACAACATTTAGTTCATATTGTAAGGAATGAGAACAATTTATTTCATTACAATGTTTCATTTGTTTTTTTGTTTTTTTATAGCGACGGTCATTTTGAATACCTTTTTTATGATTATGTTAGGGGGTTCAGGTTATTTTTTTATGTACTGAATCTGTTGTGTTTTTCTCGTTATTTGGATAGAGAATATCATTACCTTCAAAACAAGACCAATATCATCTTTATAGCACAAATACTTTTTAAGATATGGAATTTTTAAGATCTCGTTTTTAGGGATTTTTGTGCGCAGTTCCTATGCAATTATATAATGGGATGTACTATGGTAGATGGCACCGAAATACTACAAAACAAAGCAAATTTGTTCTTTAAATGTTATTTCAGCTAAGCTTATTCAGTAAATGCATAATAAAGTATACATTTTTAGAAAGGTAATTTGATCAGTGATATTTTTTAACAAGTTATGAGATTTTTTTACGAAAATCCAGTCATATAACAGAAAAAACCGTTGCTATGGAAACGGGTAATAAAAGCATACAATATGAAAATTGCTAAAATTAAAGATTTTTTGTCAATTAAAAGACAAAATACTTTTACATATGGTGGTTTGCAAAGTTAAGACCATGACTAATAATATTTAGCAACATTTTACGGAATCTGTCTCCATAGCAACCAAAATCAAAAGCATAAAAGGAAGAATTGAAAGCATAAAACTACGCAATTTGTAAATAATTTAGGTTCAATAAAACTCTTATCCCAATACTCATAATCAGCACAAAACACTATCAATTTGATAACCATACATCACTGCACATGACATGTACATGCATCTATTTGCAAAGAATAGTGAAAAAGGGTTGCCATAGAAACAAGTCAAAACACCCAAAAATTTTAAAAAGTGCGAAAAAAGGTATTTGTGAAAAGTGTTTGATTGGTTTCATAAGTATGTACTTCCAAATGACTTCTCTTACTGAGAATGGTATATTGTGAAACTTAAGGTCATGCAGAAAGCTGTTTCCATAGCAACCAACAATTTAAAATTAATGAGGTACAATAACAACAGTGTATTAACAATAGTGTACGCGCAAAAAGTCCCTTCAATCAACCTTACATCCTTTGTCTCTCTCACTTCTTATATTAAGGTATTATTCAGATTAAAACATGACATTTTGTTCATGCTTTTTGTGAAAACTAAGTTCTGAAAAAGAAAGAGCAGTGACTAAAATATATACTTCAGTTTCTTTTGGTACATCTTTAGTGAAATAACAATTTTCAGTTTTAAGCAGCATTCTCATGCCGTGGTGAAATTACTCTGTAAGGCACAAAACCTTGCGCATGTAAGATCGATAATTAAAACTATATTTATTATATATAAAACTTCTTTCATCATCATCATCATCATCATCATGATTAAATAAATAACAATGTCTCCAGTGTCCTCCCCTTTTAAAACTGTCATCTATTGACACAATATTTAAGTCAAGAAATCCTTTGAGCATTATATATATTTTTAAAATAATATGTTTGTAACCATACCTGGATACAAACAAAATACTTTGACTCAATTATGACAGTATCAGATCACCTTTCTCCATGTCAATAATCAGTGGCATTCTCCATTCATCAGCATCATCGTCGTCATCGTACTTTACAATATATTCTGTTTTTCTGCCCTTTTCTAATAACATTTTTATGACCATACCTGAATACCAGGAGACTTCATTTGTTTCAGGATCACAACATTTGTGCTTGAAAGTTTTACCAACAAGTAAATTTGGATTTGTACTTACCTGTGGGAGGAGAACTGCCTGCTGCTGCACACAAATTTTGTTTTGGCCATCTCTTATCTTTAGGGCTAATGCATTTTTTGACTCGTTCAACTTACTTTTTGCAGTGTCAATGTTTATTGTCCTAGTCAGTCTTGTAGCACCACTTTCTTTCCACTCGAAGGCATAAGGGTTTCTACCACTGCTGATGTTGGATTCAAATAAAGACAAACATTTGTCAACCTCAGAAGCCATATTAACAAAGATATGCATTTTGCAAAAGTATGATGATATTTTGCTGACTTCTTCTCTTACTTTTTCATCCAATGTGTCCCAAGCAGTGAAAACTTCTGGAAGAAAATTTTGTTTAAGTTCTGTTAATTGCCTATTAAATGCTGGATTAACAGCCCCTTGGTCAGACATAGTACTAGTAATGGAACAAACTAGTTTAGCCACAGTCTCTGAGTCTGCTCCATTACCATTACTGACTGCCTTTGCAAGGTCATCAATTTGTTGCTTGAAGGCTTCCATCAAAGTGTCTGTGTCTCCAGCACTCACCTCACTAAGACCAAGGCTATAAGTTCTTTTATCAGTTGTCGTGACCTGAAAAGATTGAAAATGACGGTGCGATTTGGTAGTTCCATCTCGATGCAAACAATTCCCTGAAATGGAAAGTTCAGACATATCTTTTAGCATAGCTAAGGCAACCTGTTTCTGTGCGACTCTCTTTCCTTTGGAAACTAACCTGCTCTTGACCCCAGTACTAGGAAGCCTGTCTTAAGTCTTACCTGTGAGATTCTGGACAACGATTTCCATGACCCGATTTACCTTTGACTGGCTAACACCGCATTCTGAAATGAGAGTCATAATGGTTTCCCTAATTTCATTAGCGTATTTACCATCATAAAAAGTTTGAATGACTGGGTCATCAATTGCCTCATTTATCTGTTCTAATTCTATGATTTTTAACTCTTTCTGTCTGATTTCATCTTTCAAGCTAGCAATTTGATTGGAATTTTGATCAACTGCTCTTTCTTTTGTATTATTACGACTTATTTTAACTAAAAGATTTCTCTTCTCACGCTTCATTCGTTCAACTTCACTTTCATGCTCTACTTTTTTACACAATTGCTGACTGATCTCATTTTGTTGGTCTTTAAGTTTTTGAGACTGTTTTTCAATTTTTTCTTCTCTACGCTTCAGTTTTTTATTTACATTCCTGGTGTTCAGTTTACTTAATTTTTGCTTTTTCTCTTCAAGTTCCTCTAATGTCATATTTAACTGATCAGACATCTTGTCAAATTTCTGTTCCCATACACTACACTGTTTTTCTAAACATGATCTTTCTTTCTCTGTCACAAGTACCGACTGCCACTTTCTATTTATGACTTCTAATAAACCTAGCAACATGTCAACTTTTCTTTCACTTCTATTAACTTGAATAGATAAGTTTTCATTCTCATTATCTATTTCTTGTATTACCCTTTTCAAATTTCTGTTTTCAGTTACAACATGCTTATCAGAATTAACACTTCCAGCACCATCATCAACATTTAAGTTATTGCTCTTGGGAAAGACAAATACTTCAGCTCTAAAATTTTCCAACTCTGCATTTTTTTTATCACGCACGAGTTTTCTTTCCCTTTTGTACAATTTACTAATCTTCATTCTCAGACTGGCCTCAGTTTGATCACAAACCTGAGTACCATACCTCTCTTTGAACTCGCACAAAGAAGATTTAAAAGTAATTTTCCCGCAACAAAATTGTTCAAAAGCTGTGATAACATCTTTGTTGGTCAAGGCCTGTTTCCCGGTATCAAGGTTATGCGATTCTGAAATGGCAAAAATAGACGCATCAATAGCTAAAAAGTTAAATATTAAACTGGTGTGTGCGGTCTTGTCATATAGGCACGCCTTGTGTCATAATAGCAGGACGGCTTTAAAGTTATAAATATAGCACGCTAGACACGGGCTAGTATTAATCAGAAACAACTGGGCCTTTTAAACGCATGACGGCATGTTATGTAAATATTTTATGGTAAAGTATGTAAATAAAGTTATGTAATTATTTTTTTTTTAAGTGAATCACTGCTACTTAAATGTTAAATAGTAAGTTAAACCTAAAAGCCTAGCATGCTAGGCTTAGGAATTTAGTTTGTTAATTTTCTACAATTTCAGAATTAAATTATAAGTTGTAAGTTATGCTTCTACATGTCCCGACCAGCAGTACATGTATACAAATTATAAATGTGAAGAAAAAAAATTAAAAAAATAGCCCTGTTTATATCCACATCATGGCTCATCACGATGGCTTCATGGTTTTTTACTACTCGACTCTTCAAAACAGAACATGGTCACAACTGCCCACAGTCACAATCCACAACATGTGAAACTGAAACAAAAAGAATTAACCACAAAGAACCATGCTCTTTCAATTTTCTTTCACTCGCAATTATAATTAACAGCAAACTTGTCAATTTCAAAAAGATACACCAAAGGAGCACATATACCATTTAATACATTAAAAAGAAATTATGGTTGGATATAAGTTGAGAAAATCATCAAAATGATATTATTAATTATATCTATAGAAGGATATATTTATTTCCGTATTACATTACCACGAATATGACCTTTTATTTATATCACGAATACTTGGGGGTTGAAAACTAATATAAAATGCATACGTTTGTGCATGCGCACGAGGATCAAAACAGTTATTACATACGTAGCGATTAACTTTTGTAAAATCAAGCATATTTAACGACGTAATTACACTACCGGGACATCATTTACGATATAAATTTAGGTCTTGATCTATACTTTTATTGTGAATGTGAGCATCACAAGTCTGCTGTTATTTATATTTGAACACAAAGATAAACAAAACAAACAAAGTCAAAGATAAACAAGAACAATTAAATGCGGAATTTAATGTACCTAATAAAATCCCAGCCATTTTAAGACACCAAATCTTTGACTCAAATAATACAGTCTATTGAGTATTGACATAAGTCATAACTTCATGACATAAGTCCCTGAAAAGGTCTTATTTATCTGAAAAATAATTAATTCAAATCGTCAATAAATTAATCAAAAACTGCAATATATTTATTTTTCTTCACTTTTATACACAACTGGAAACAATTCACAGACAATTTATTTATAAATCTAATATTCCAATAACATACGTTACAACGAGTGCGAATTTACAGCGGTGCGAAATTTCGTACCTCAGGCTCAGAGAGACAGCGGCCGTAAAGGTCACTAAACATGCATGTAAATAAAGCCAATTCCGGAAGGATTTACTCATTACAAAACCAAAATACTGGTTTAAATCACGAGAGGAATAATTAAAATTGATAAATCAACCATTTCAATAAGAATATATAAGCTATTTACCGTAAAATTCTCCGATGACTTTATTCTGTTTACATTTTCACCAACTTCTAAAGGTCATACGCCATGCGAAAATATATCACCATGTAGCTTGGAGTGTTATCTTTTATTTCATTGGCTTTACAAAGCGATACGTCATCAAACAGCTCCCGGATAGCCAATCAAAAAACGACTACCTGTTAAAGAACAGACTAAACCGCGGCCGTAATACACTAAACATGCAGAACGTCGTCGAAACGGCGCATTTCTAGATAAAGTTTAAAAAGGTTTCTAAAACTCGTTATAGTTTAAAAATGTCATTTATAGTTAAAACAAATATTAATTTTATAATAGATACCCTTTATTTCTATGAAACAATTTTTGAAACGGTAAAAAAAACGGTTTATTTCACACCAGTAATTCTGGCCATTTCCACTCCGATTACACGATAACGTCACGTGACCTGAACCCCCTAATTATGTGACTAAAACTTTAAAAAATATGAAAAATTGACCTTCAAAAATTACGTAACTTGTGTTTACCTTCTGTCGAGTGTCAGCGAATATGGCGTACAGATATGGACGGAAGTGACTTATCTGCGACAAACGCATTCGAAACGACGGCAACTGCGAATTCATTGCCATGACATTCAAGTCAAATGTTTGCAAATGTGACCGACGATTTTTTTTTATACCGGAAGTTGATATATTCACGGCTACAAACTACTGAATACATGTGGGTTACATACCACTAAACTATGAAGCAGCAACCTTGTAACGGAACTTGGACTGGTTCCAAGCATATCTCGAATCAATTTTCTGCCGTCCAAAGAATTAAATCTAAATAAATTAACATCATAACGTTCGATCACATGCATTGCATGTTAATTAAAACATATTAAAGTGTAACAGCTGACTACAACAGACTAGAGATGATTTTAATGAAATCACTCATAAAAATAGTAAATATATAGCATTTACACGTGTAATAATTTTATTTCTGTTTCCTTAATAATGAATTAATGTTAATGTACTAAACTATACGCATTCGACGTCATGCTTTCGAGAAGTATCAACAATAATCGAAAACAAAGTAAGTGACGTCAACGCCATACAAGGACGTTACGTCGTTTGCCTGAAAAAAGAAAACATGCCAGAAATGTAAATCAAGATTCTGACACCACCGAGCGCTTTTGTGCGCGGCCTCACAATTTTCGACGTGCCTTCCGAAGCCATCGGAAGGTCCATTACAAATTCTCAACAATTCAATAAATAATGTTCATTTTGCTGCCTCGCTTATGAACAGCAAAGACCTATACCTATCTATATATATGTCTTTGTGAACAGAGAGTAAAAATAATCAGGTCGCTTCAAACGTTTAACCTGTTCCCAACGATTTCTCTCTGAAGCTCACCAGCCTCAGAAGCCCACACTGCTTTCAACTCATAGCCTTAAAATTGCCATTAAATAAAAACCGCTATACTAAACAGGCCAATGTCTGACAACCTTAATGCTATTCTGAAACTACCACGAGTTCTGGAACGCCATTTAGAGGCATGCAGCACTGTTAGGTCATTGAAGCTTACGTTATTACACAACGTCGCTGAAATCTGTTCAAAACATACAATCATTCGTGCTTCTTCTTTTGTGATATGTACAGCACCAATACGGGTATACATAGTATACCAGTACAATGAGCGCCTCCTAGTCAGGAAACCGGAAAACCACGAACCATTCATAATTACTTACGTACCGTACGAAGATTACATATCATATTTTCCTTGCTAAATACAGTGTGCGGGTTTGCGTGTGTGTATTTTGAAGTTGATGAGGCCATTTTGCTCCTGAGGCAGCATTATTTTTGGACCCGGAGTGTGTTCCCGCACTCCTACCAACAAACTAACGTGCTTACCAGAGCGCGTACCAAACAATGCGGTAACTAGCCAGCCGTTTCTCAATACGGTGTATGTGTGTGTGGGGGGGTGTACGTCGGAGTTTATTTACAGGTTTAGCTGCCTCTTTTCGAATTCCTTTAGTGCAGACCTGCCCACGTGATCTTTCAGGAGATTTTGTTTAAACCCAAAGTACGTCAAATCAACTCCGACACTCTGTTTTTCTCTACATTACCAAATATCCTGTTTCTCCCCTCTCCCTCATATCAAACAAAGAAGCTAGAGGATATTTCGTTGCACGTTCTGTACTTATACTGAACAACGCCTTGTTTCAAATCTGGCAGCGTCGATAGAGGCGTCTCGAGCGACCCACCGTTTTAAATTTCGATAGCAATCGTGCTTCGAACTCCTTTGTTTCTTATCCTACGGTATAAGATCACGATATTACAACTTTTTTCTATTTTTTTCATAACAATTTATGCATTTACGTAACTGTACAGTAAAGCTTTCCAGGGCCCGACAATAAAGAAATTCATACAATACATGATGGACAAAACTTTGACATAATAAAAACACAAAACAGTCCATGACGTCTGCACGTATGAATTTATAATTCAGTCTTTCACGTCGACACGTTTGCACTTTTTCAGTCTTTCACGTCTGCACGTTATAAAAAAAAGATATCACAGCTCTTAATCAATCACAAATATCTCATGTTTATAAATCCCACCGTCTCAACACAGCCTTTACTGATCCATCTTAAATATATCGATGCCTTAATATTATATCAAATTATACAATATGATTGGAAAGAGGTAACGTACCTTAAATAACGGTGCAATATTATAAAATGATGTCCATAACGAAACAAAAAAAAGTTTGCGGCGTCTCCCGGATGACGTGGCTCGATCAACACCATCCGGCAAAGGCCGCCAACCGCCCGCTGACATCCATAGTCTACGGCGGATCTGGATTTGGAGCTTCGGCCAGATCGTGGTTAACAAACCACAATCTTCCCTCGGGCCCTGAAACCCAGCACAACCTGATACACGTGACATGTATCATACACAAAACTAATAACTCAAAGACTAGATGTAAATAAACAACCAATTGATAAAAGAAGTTAGTTAGAAGCTCTATATGGCGTACATACAAAGTGATTAATTATGTTTGATAATGTAATTCAACAACATGAAATAAGATGATTCCCAATAACGCTGGAAGCTTTGATTGAACGCCTTTTATATTAATGTTATTTTTATTAACAAAAGTAAAGGTTCCAAACATAAAACATATAATAAGGGACTAGGTGAATAACCTTGTCTCACAAATCTAGATAAAGAAAATGGTTCAAATATATTATGATTTATAATAATGAATGATTTAATAAATGTATATATAACTTTAATAAAAATCAATAAATTAGGTGCAAAATTCAAAGATGTCAAAACATTTTCTGTCAACATTTAATAAAGAAATAATCACATAATTTTTAACAATTGTACTATAATTTGTGTTTACAAAAGAGAGTAGTATAAAGTTACTTCTGCGATTGTGACACATAAACTAGTTCAAAACAATTATTATAAATAATGTTCAATGCCTTACCAAATAAACCAAAGAATTTCAAGTACAATTCAATTGATAGACTGTTACTACCCGGTGATTTATTTTTATGCCAATAGCTTTTAAAGCAAATACATTTTTATCCTTATTAAACTTTAGTGACAGTATATCAATTTCTTCATTGGGAACTTTTAAGTAAATTATTTAAGATATACCATTTTAAAAATTATACAAATATATTCACTGGTGTATCATTTTAAATCACAGTTATCAAGACTTCGCTCGTGAATGTTCGTATATCATCGCGAGAAATTCACATGAAATACATTTTCAAAAAAAATAAATAAAATAAAACGAGCATTTGTATCTGGTTAAATCTATGTTACCATACCACATCTAGCGTTGAAAGTTTGGCTAATTCTATAAGGAACATTGATTTTTTAGGTTATCTTTATTTTACGTAACATTTTACTAAATAATCTCTGATTTTTAGTTTTTATGTGGCTTTAATGAAATTTTACAAACATTACAATTATTTATTTGGTGAATTACTAAGAGCATTTTTATAAATATGGTTGACTTACAGATGGAGAACTAGGAGACGTCATTATTATGTAACATTGACCAAACGGGAAATCTTGTACCAATCTGGTCACATATGAAAGGGGGACTGTTATATATTCTAATGCGGCGTTCCGATTGCGTCTCTTGTACGTATATAAAATAGATTTGAATAAAAACAACATAAAACAACAACATAACATTAACAACTACACAGTTGACTTTATTACGTAATTTCGGTGTATTCTTGTTTCGTCCGATTCATTTTAATTGTATTTGTAATGATACTGCTTTTAAATATTGCTGGCATGAATTGAATTAGTGAGTAGAAAATAATTAAAGCAATACGAATTTATAATGTTAAAAATATTTTAATGGATCAGTATCACGATAATTTGTTAAGCAGAGAATTGATTACATGTGGTGATCGGAACCACTATCTAGGCGAAAGTTTCCTATTCCAAACGCTATACATATTCACCATTGGCTGTAGATTCAGTGGTGCTCTGGTCTAAGGATAAACACGGGTGGGATCGCAGGTTCGATGTCTAGCTGTTCCACAACCAACTATACGAACTCTTAAAGCTGCAAAATCGTGCATGGCATTTCATCATCACGTTCTAAATGAAATAAACTACTTTAACGCCTCGTGCAAACGAAAAGAAAGTGAACTTTTGTTACCAAGTGTCAAGTAGTTGTTATTTGTGATATGGGACATAAGAAGTATTGTATTGTTAACTGTCTCTTAAAAAAGTATTGTTTAATGTAAAGGCTTTTGACGGTTGAGCGTATAAAATGTATTAAAATATGCATTTATACATTGTAAACTATGTACGGTATGGAGTGGGATGCGCTCGACCCTCACATACCTATTGACGAGGATAATAAAAAATATTTAACGGAAAAAAACACTATACTAGCTCGCATGTGGAATGTAACCCGGAGTGCAGTGTACAAGGTGTTGCACAAAGGGCACTAAGTTGACCCACATTCGTCTTATAAACAGGGCGAATCAGGTATCATCACAAGATTCCATGTAACCCAACAAACAAATTTTCCGTGCTCTGTGAAAAGGGGGTTGCATGTAAATGCATGAGCGTAAAGTGTCGTCCCTAATTAGCCTGTACAGTCCACACAGGCTAATCAGGGACGACACTTTCCGCATAAACTGGATTTTTGCTAAGAAGAAACTTTCTGTAAACAAAAAATACCATAAAGGCGGAAAGTGTCGCCTCTGATTAGCCTGTACCTACTGCACTTTACGCACATGCAGTAAACTCCATTTTTCACAGAGCACGGCCCATATGTTCTGAGGGCGGTGGCCATATAGAAAATTCCCGATGTACTCGATACCAATATACTTCACACACAGATTGATTCAATGTCAGAAAATTTCCAAAGTTCGATTACTTGTCTTAATTTTTTAATTGTGTTAATAACAGAATAAGGCAAATGTATTGTAATAAATATGTTTGTCGCATTCCAAACAGAATATGTGCGTGTTTTTACTGTTATTTTCACAAATGAAAAAATCAACACCTTCATAAAGATTTTTCTACAATAATTTGTTCGAACAAAAGATTAGAAAAAACAGTATATGTTCTTGCTTTTTATATGACATAATGAGGGTTTATTTCAATAGTTGGACATTAAATTTTGGAGTATAGGCACGCATGAGTGGGAGTTCCACAATACTCAAGTGTATAACCGTTGAACAACCTTCAAAATTAAATAAATAGCTCGGCTATATTTCAGAAACTGAACAGAAAATAATGATCTCTGTTATGTCTTAGGAACAAATATCTTAGCAGAATTCTCTCAATATGACAACCGGTTTCCTATATCGAAGAATTCGTCGCCTTTTAAGCGTGAAACATTTCGTCCACGTTTCCCAATAAATTTGCTCTCCGGATGATTCCTATGGCTCGAGATTAATTTCTGCCCAATTTTCATGGCTCCCGTCTGATCGTTGCCGTCCCGAGGTGCCATAAACCGATCGCGTCTTGGACATATATTTCATAAAATATTAACAAGCTGTAAAAATGACAGAATTCGAAAATAGCATTGATCCTTTAAATCACCAAAGACCAAATCAGAGGAACTTACTCCGAAAGAAGAGTAATACGATGGGAATAATTAACGCCACCGTGACAGATTGTCTCGCCAGCTCCTATTTGTAACTATATTTGCATGAAATGGATATAATCAGGACCAGATTTATTGAGATAGCTCTGTCATCGCTCGCTTTGTTCTAGACATGGTTATTGAATTGGTAAAATTGGATGAGTCTTAGATGCCTCGCTCCCTTGAAGGATGTGCTGATATTTATTTGTAATGGAACCCCTATTCGCATCAATGTGGATGTTACTTACACTCGCAGATGTAACATTCGGTAAGTCTAATTATTTATACTTTAATTTGGTTGTAATATTCAGATTATCGTGGTTCTGGATTAATTGGGTGTTTGTTGTTGTCAATATCGTATACTTAGCACTCTGTCTCTTTCCATAAATGAAGGATATAATATTGGTAATCAAATTCATCTCATGTTCTGGCGCATTTATATTTCCGCTGCTTTTTATAATATTGAAATGTGTAAAAACTATCTGAAAGCAAACTTTCTAAGTATATTAAGATGCAAAACACAAACTTAATTAACTTAAATTAAGTATACATGTACCGTGCAATTTACTGTATTGATCACATAACTTTGAATTTTGAATTGTTGCCAATCGTCGTCCTATAACTAATTTCTCATTTAAAGAGATGTTCATCGTCACATGATTATTTAATAACAAGCATATATATTATTTACCGATTCTCCATTGTTTTAACAGCCCTGAGTTGTTATTATTTTTTTACAATTTTTTGCATATTCGATGGTGTTGAATTTTTTCGGTAACACTAAAATGATTGCTGCGTTAGTTTACACAGTCATTTATTTTCAAAAGAACCATTAACTCACATTGTATTTACTGTTTAGTATTTCATTGATTTTGCAATTGTTTTACGAAATGAAAACCAATATATCGGTAGCTATGTACACTTAAACACACCATATATTAAGGTATATGCTAATTGTTTACTATTTTAATAATATCTGGATCAGTTTTGTATTCGCATGTAGTGCGTTCATTCAGAACATGTATTATTCGTTCACACTTACATAAATAAAAAATGCGGACATTTCTTGCTTAATTATTTCACGCTGAGTACTTAAGCATCATTTCCATCGACTTCGAAAGCCCATTCTAACCTAAATGCGTTTTTACGACTCCTTAAATGGGAACAAATTATTTGTTAGGCGTCTCCATAGATACGAACGAAGAAAAGCTTTTCCAGGAAATCAAATTGTTGTCTATAAATCTTGACTCATTCGAGTGAACACGTAATACAAACAATCTTATCGATATTTACATTCCAATGGTTTTCAAGTTTGCATGCACGGATATAAGTTATTATATAATAGTTAGAATTCAAAGTTAACGAGTTTTTTTATGCGCCTGTGGCATCAGTATATGAGTCGAATTCTGAGAAAACTGGGCATAATACTTGTGCGTAAAGCGTCGACCCAGATTAGCCCGTGCAGACCGCACAGGCTAATCAGGGACGTCATTTTCCGCTTTTATGACATTTTTCGTTTAAATGATGTCTCTTCTTAGCAAAAATGCAATTTAGGCGGAAAGTGTCGTCCCTGATTAGCCTGTGTGGACTACACAGGTTAATATTGGACGACACTTTACGCTCATGCATTATGCCCAGTTTTCTCATATTAGGCCCTGGAGTGTGTGTCAGCACTCCTAGTTATTATCTCACTAAAGCACGAACGTTTGAATAAATTAAAGCTGCAATTTCAAGATTTTGATTAGATAAATCAACACTATTTATAATATAATAATAATAATAATAATAATAATAATAATTGTAATAATAATAATAATAATAATAATAATAATAATAATAATAATAATAATAATAATAATGATAATAATAATAATAATAATAATAATTATTATTATTATTATTATTATTATCATTATAATTTTAAGAGTGATCTATTTTCGTAGTGGTTTGAGCTATGCGGGTTAAGGGGCATGAGTTGAACCTGATCATCCGGATGAAACTCTATCTGTCTAGTATGGTTATCACCATCAGATGCGCTGGGAGTGGGATTTCAAAACAAGTCGCTTAATATGTACACATTTTTGGACAGTTTTAGTTAACTTTGCCAGTTTCAATCTCAGTTCGGTGTGTAATAAAACCTCCTCAATGACCGTAAGAGTGATGGTTACTAACTAACCAATAAAATTGCAATATTTTTTAGAGTTAGCTGCAATGTCATATACATATACTGTGGATATCAATGTTTTAATGAACCTAACAAGTGTAACTTTGCCACTATATCTTAACTTCGCGCCAAACTTTCAAGACGGTGACCTTAGTTTAATTCATTTTTGGGTGTTTGTTAAATATTTGTTCTTATTGTCTAGTATCTTTGTTTTGTATGTCACTGTTTAGCAATTGTTTCCTTTCCGTATCAAACGACCTTATGTTATTGCAAGGTTTCTCTCCTGCGCATGCTGCTGAAGTTTCAGTTTGTTATTATTTTTAATTTGCATTAATTATTTTTATTGATTATTTATAAACATTTCAATACCCATTATACCTATTCGATTTTACGAGCAATACATATGCAGCTCATTTTCATTTACCCTTTTATAATTAAGCATCTGATTCTTGCGTTTACCATTATTACCAAATTTATGGGCAACAATGATAGTAAAAGAACAAACATCTTCAAGCCTTTTGTAAGGTGAATTGTCCACAGATTCGAGGAGAATCCAATGAACTATTATTATACACCTGTCGAAAATTCACCTTTAATTGAGCTGTAACCGGAAATGGCTTATGTATTTTACGTAACTAAGTACTAGATGCGCGTATTAAAACAGTTCCGCCGTGACTTTGAAAATAATCGTTAGAAAAAACTTCAAATAACCCAAAACATGCTTTTCGTGAATCTTTGAAATGAATATTATGTGAAACATTCACAACAAATATATCGAGTTCCCACTATTTTACAACTGAACAACCTTCTATGAAATCGTAGTTCATTATACAAGCGTAGTATACAAAAAGCTTCACATTTTTATTTTCAACAATATTATTATCTCTCAAATGGGCATTAACTAACCCCTTAACGTATTTAAATTAATAATACTATATTATTCATTCATTTTACTTATTACTCATTACTAAAATCTTTTTTAAGAACACAGATAAAAATGTCCGCCTCAACGGCAAAATCAACTCGAATGCGAGTAACTCTAATTTATTTTATACAGAATTACTCGTGGAGTTTGTTTGATATATTTCCAACGAATACTCCATGGGATCATGGATGCGATTTTCGACTCACGGAACAAACTCCATTAAGTATAAGCGTAATGAAATTTTACCTGCGTAAACCATATGATGAACTTCTATGGATGACACGTGACCAATAGCCAAATAGTATTTTACAGTCGTAAAATACACAAACAATTAATTAAAGTGGCCTTTTCAAGTTTTGGTAAATTGACAAAATAAAACAATTGTTTCAGATTCGCAAATTTCCTTTGTAGTTATTATATTTGTGAGGAAACAGTATTACTGAACATTTACCATGCTCTAAAATAACCATTGTGTGCATCTTTTGACTATAAAAACCTGAAAATTAGAAAGCGTTGCAACGCGAAACGGTCGAATAATTTGAAGAGTATATGTTGTCGTTATATTTTGTGATATTACAAGGATTGCTTTTATAAAGTATAACATACATCACTCATTGTATGAGCACGGATCGCCGAGTGGTCTCAGCGTTTTGTTTTTTTACTGCAGGGCTCCAGGATCAGTGGTTCGAGCCCAATTGAGGATTTCATTTTTTTCTTTCTTTTATTTTATTCTTTTTTTTTAAACGTACGTCCATCCACTTATAGTGTCCATTCCAGAGCATTCGGGGTTTAAACCGGTTTGATCATTTAACAATAGGTCAAGAGGAGTTGCAATTATTCATTTACAGCGTACAACAGCGCCCCATGTCAGCAGCGTCACTCTCTATTGCCGGTGGGCCGACAGTGCCAAAGGTCCTGTGTTGACGATAGTGACTGTCGGTCAAAGCGGAAATCGTGTCTGTGTGACGGCGTTTGTGGCCTAAGCTGCATTCGGCACGGTCAGTATCCAAACTGCCAATATATGAGTCGCGTTCTGAGAAAACTGGGCTTAATGCGTGTGCGTAAAGCGTCGTCCCAGATTAGCCTTTTGCAATCCGCACAGGCTAGTCAGGGACGACACTTTCCGCTTTTATGGTATTTTTAGTTTTAAGGAAGTCCCTCCTTACTGAAAATCAAATTTAGACGGAAAGTGTCGTCCCTGATTAGCCTGTGCGGACTACACGGGCTAATCTGGGACGACACTTTACGAACATGCATTATGCCCAGTTTTCTCAGAACGCGACTCATATTTTTTTCCTATTAGAAAATCTTCTAAAAATCAAGGGTTGTTCGGAAAGTTGTGCAAACTTGTATAGCATTAAGCTCGAACACCGTCGTGAAAACTGTCTTATCGTATAATTCATAATTCGAAATGTTTTATATTTGATATTCATGAGCAACAACCATACCCCGAATATTCGCGTCAGTATTATTTATGCAGAGCTCTGTTTTCAAGAATCAGTGGTACATAACGTTCAAGTTTATGCAAACAAAAACAAATATTAAATACACACAGACGGCATATTAACGTTAACATGTTAACAAGTTTGAGATAGGTACACTAACCGTCATTATGCGACTCAAATAATGCTTTAAACTGCCAAAATAAAATAGTGAAAGAAAAGATTTTTATTAATAAGTCTCCATCCATTAATTGGATGTTTTGAATAATAAGTTTAACTTTGTGTACAAACGAATTGTGCTATGATGAATTATTTAATTACCCCTAATTATTACATAAGGACGGTTAGTGTACTTGTCTCAAACTTGTTTTATCAAAGCTTAAACGACCATGTCGCTTTACCAGTACTTAGTGCGTACATGAAACTATATGCCAACAAGTGAGACATGAAAATAGACGTGGAAAGAGAATCGCCGTACAACCATATCCATACCATACAAATATTAGTTATGTATTGCTTTGAAAAAAAGTAAAAATACCCCCCCCCCCCCCCCCCCCCCCGGTACATGCATATCGTTTAATCTTTTTTTTGTAAAATCGAATTAGATTCAACAAAACAAACAATTAGATGCCAAGATGTAATATATTTTAAACACAAAAGCAATACAATAAGCAAAAAACATGTTTTAAAAATATTAAGCGCACGTGCTCATAACGTCGTTTGTAACATGTCAAACGACAAAAATCATATTAATTCCCGCTAAAAATGCAGCGTCATGGCGATTTCTATTTATTATTTATTTTTATAATCGGGGACGTAGAAGTATGATAAATAAAAAACAGGTTACTGTCTGATCTTTTTGTAATATATCAGGCTCGACACGAATAATATAACGGCTCGGCAAGCCTCGCCTTTATATTATTCTAAGCCTCTCCTTATAATATATTGCAAAAAGATCAGGCAGTAACCTGTTATTCTCTATATACTTTAGCACTAATGACTACGGTGTTATTTAGTATATTTTATGCGTAGTGTTTGTTTATCTATGGCAATGTTAACGATTTTAAATAAATGGTCACATATTTGTAACGAAACCATAGTTGAGAAGAGATTTAGTTTTTCTTGGCAAAAGCCGGATCGGTCTATTTTTCGACAGGCCAAACGTGCGAGCCTCTTCCGGAAGTGTCTAATGGAAAGGTGTTCGTAGAGAACGTCAATTTCGGCGCTATTGCCCGGTACGTCTGCGAGGCCGGTTACAAACCACGCGGCGATCAGGCGAGGGTGTGCCAGGGAGATGAGAAGTGGAGCGGAGTGGCACCCCAGTGCCTGCTGGACTATCACATAGGTAAGAACTCATTGACTAAGCCTTTACTGAATTGGTGTAATTGAATATTAATAAACCTACTATCCTTATTTAATGTGACTGTGAAAAAGTCTTTAGACCTTAGCACAAATGTGTAAACGCTTTTTTATCCTATTTCCATATGAAAATCGATAGCATAACAACGATCGTATGAACTTGAGCTCTATCCTATCGCTATTTTAGATTAGATTTGTTTGTTTTTTTTAAATTGGAGAATCTGTTTTTGTCAACTTCGGGAAAACAAAATCGTCAAAAACTGCGATATGCTAATTTGCAATGTATTAATGGAAAAAGGCAGGAAATAATAGGATGAATAGAATATTATGCAATCCTTGCGCTACCATGATGGTTCTATGCCTCGAATGATAAACTTGATCTTTATCCAACACTCACATAATATTTTATATTTATCATACCGCTACATTTATATCTGTCTGATATAGCACTGCCTGATTTTTTTTTATCAGTTCAAAAGGATGTTCATATTTCAGTCGATTATAGGAGGTAGGTAGGTAGTTCTCGGAATCAACCATAATAATGTTAGTAAATACAAATTGCCTGTAACGTAGTTAAGAAATCATTGACTACGACATAGGTAAGGACTCATTGACTATTAAGACAAGTAGTGGAGCGTACGGTAGCTCGACTTCCTTATATACTTTATTCTAGGTTTAGGCTCATGAAATATTTATGGTTTTCTCCCACGTTACATAGAGAAATACATATGTTTCACGTTAAAATATTAACTCAAGAAAACTAATGTATCGAGAATGTCATTTATATTACGTGTGTGTTTTGTTTTGTTCGACAAATAATTTAAATAGTTGTGCGCGGTCCGTGGTTTTAGGTGTATTTGTAAGCAATCATTCTTTACATACTGCTCTTTAACTATTTCGGGCTGGGGACTGAGGCGTTGTACCGAAGTACACTATGATAACATTCTTAATGTTTTCCACATTAAATCTTACCGTTTTCAGTTCAAAATATTGCTGTTTTGACAAGAATATCGAGTAGGTTGTTGGCTGAACAATAAATCAGTAAGCATATTTTAAGTTGTTGCCATAACTAAAACGTTGTTCTAATAACATCCTTTCGCCGTTCTGGTAGAAAAAGTGGCATGCGGGCAACCACCGGAAGTCGTGAACGCGGTCCACAACGGACATCCGGACCGGAAGTCATACGAGCTGGGAACCATGCTTCAGTACGAGTGCTTGTCCGACTTCGCCAAAAGCCGGGACGCAGTTGTGCGAGCGTGGTGTGTGGGTGGTGGGGTGTGGGTGGGACCCACAATGACATGCTCCAGTAAGCGGACCGCATGTATTTTATATAAGCAGCGCTCTGAGAAAACGGTGCTAAATACATGTGCGTAAAGTGTCGTCCCAAATTAGTCTCTGCAGTCCGCAAAGGCTAATCCGGGACGAAACTTTCAGACTTAAGTGGGTTTTCTATAAAAAGATACTTTCTTTAAACGAAAAATATAATAAAAGCGGAAAGTTTTTTAACAATTGATATAAACTAATTGCTTCACCTACTGTCCTATAATACCTTTTCTAAAAATGTAAAACATTAGTATTCTACTGGATGTTCAAAAAGATTTGAAGCAAGAACCGTGTTTTCAAAAATTCGTTTTAATCTAATAAAGTATCTTCAAACATTTTTTCAGTCATTTTGATCACTTCCGAATGTTACAGACGCCGGATGCCCACAGATGGCGGATGTCGCGAACGGACGGGTTGAGCAGCCGACGGAAAACGTCGTCGGCAGTCGGGCGGCCTTCCATTGCGATCCGGGATACTTCCTCACGGGAAGACCGGAAGTCACTTGTCAAGGACGCGGTAAATGGGACGGTGAACCCCCTACCTGCGAGAAAGGTAAGCGCGTTTCTTATAACTCCTGTAGCTCGTACTTTTTGTCCTGGGAAACGGGTCTTCAGGCATGTGCTTTAATATTAGCCTGTGCAGTCCTCGCAGTCTAATCAGTGACGACACTTTCTAAGTAGACGTGATTTTTGTTAAGAAGAAACTTCCTATAAACAAAAAATGCCATAAATGGGGAAAGCGTTGTCCCTGATGAGACCGTGCGGACTGCACAAACTTATCTCAGACACTACTTTACGCACATGCCCAACACCATTTTTTCCATAATGAGGCTGGTAATTACGTTATTTGCTGTTTGATTGACATATGTGTCTTGTTCTGAGAAAACTGGGCTTAATTCATGTGCGTAAAGTGTCGTCCCAGATTAGCCTGCGCAGTCCGCACAGGCTAATCAGGGACGACACTTTCCGCTTTAATGGTATTTTTAGTTTCAAGGAAGTCCCTCCTTACCGAAAATCAAGTTTAGGCGGAAAGCGTCGTTCCTGATTTGCCTGTGCGGACTGCACAGGCTAATCTGGGACGACACTTTACGCACATGCCTTATGGCCAGCTTTCACAGAACAAGACACATATGTGAATCAGAGGGACTACCTTATGATAATATTAGTTTTATTTAAAATCTTCATTATGTAAAAGACGTCTTTTTTCTTATGCAATTACGCCTATCCATTACTCCGAACTCAGCAGATAAGGCTAGCTTTGTTGTTAACTGAAAACTTAAGATCACATATTATAACATTTATTATAAAAACCTGTTATATATTTTTGTTGGAAATTTTATTTTTAATTTGTTTACTCATTTATAAATGATAATCAACTAAAACAAATCGAATAAATAAATGTAATATTTCTCGGAAAATTGTCTAGGTATGGTACCTTCTTAACTCATTTATGCCTAGTGAACTCTCCCATCCTTCTCAATTGGATCAATCTATTTCCAAAATTAGGGATGTCTAGTATATTTATTTCTATATTTAGAATATTTCTTACAGAAATTCCTATAAGCAAACAGCGCAGACCCTGATGAGACGCCGCATCATGCGGCGTCTCATATGGGTCTACGCTGTTTGCCAAGGCCTTTTTTCTAGACGCTAGGCATAACTAGGTTAAACATATATACAGTTCAGTGTGAAGTTAATATCTACATACTATTTAATATTCCGTAAACGTCATGTATTCATGTCCTTGAAGACTCTTGATATGCGAATCTATACAAATGTATTACTTAAAGTACTAGCCAAATATATGCAAAATGAACCGTCGGCTACATCAGCAGGAAAAAAATCATTTTACACCATGCGGTCCTTTATTTATGGCAGCAGAACAGCTAACAGCAGAAATCAAGTCAAACACAAAATGGGGGAAAACGTACACTTTAACGATTCAAACCCTTCAGGAAATTATTTCCATGACAATATTTGAATAATATTTCTAAAATAATTTCTCATCGACAATTATTTCCCAGCAAAATTCTCCCTCGATTCGGCGCTGATTAAATTTAGTGATCGCCATCAGCGCACTTGACATAGGCCGGAAATTAACTGTTCACTCGAGTGGGGACCTTAATTTGATAATCACTAACTTGTATCCCTACATTTCAGCCAGGGTCTGCAGATTTTGATGGAATGATGAAGCGTCGTCGTTTACAGAAATAATTGTTTTCGGACTGTAATTTAGAAAACGTGTATAATGCTCTGTTTAATATTCAGTGTTTTGCACATGACTATCTCTTGTATACCTTTATTATCGTCATTAGAATCCCCATCGTCGCACCATCGTCACCATCGTCACCATCGTCAACGTCGTCGTCGTCGTCTTCATCATCATCATCATCATCATCATCATCATCATCATCATCATCATCATCATCATCATCATCATCATCATCATCATCATTACATAAAAATACGTTAAAAACATCAGTAGCATATATCGTTTGTATTGTTATTGAAAACATGCGACGCAAATTTTGTTCTATTGTAGGAAAATCATCAAATATATCTATTATATCTATAGAACACTATTTTTGTAGCCCTATGCCATTTAAAGCGATCTTTTCACGGTTTGGTAAATTGACAAAATTGAAAAAAGTTGTTTAAGATTCGCAAATTTTCGTTATATGTATGATATTTGTGAGGAAACAGTATTGCTGAACACTTACAATAGTCCAATATAGTCATTATATGTATCTTTTGACGATTTGAAAACCAAAAAATTATAAAGCGTTGCAACGCGAAACGATTGAATAATTTGGAGAGTTCTGTTGTTGTCGTTAAAATTTACGAAACTACGAAGATTGCTTATATTAGGTATAAAATACTTAATCTGTTTATACCCGGCGGTATAGCCGAGAGGTCTTATGCGTTTTTACTTCAGACTAACTCCAGGACTCCGGGGGTCACTGGTTCGAGCCCTGGTACCGGCTACTTTTTTTCCTTTTTTTTAAAATTTTATTCTTGATTTTTTACTGGAGCTTTTAAGATCCAATGTTTACATTTATCAATATAAAGCATTTAATGACAAACTTCAAAATATGCCAAAATCTGTGAAAGGCCCCTTTAAGGCAATATACCAATAGTCGATATATTTAATCACGTGCACGTGCTCTTTCCAGATATGGTTCTAATGTTTTAAAATATGAAATACTATGCAAGTATCACTGTTGGATATCTCCAGCATTTTGACGACTGCGTATATAAGTGCATGATTGCGACTTTTGTTTGTATTATTTCCAAGTAGCACGTGTCCAGGAGTACCTCTTAATGTTTATTCTCATACATAATGTATTTGCGATTTACCAACGAGCGTGTATTTACATATTGGATTTGTTGTAAATGGAAAGTAATCCTCAAACAACAGATAGAAGGAGTGTTATTTTACTCGAGGAAATACCCAAGTCTATCTATGTACTTGCTCTTTTAAGAAATGCCTCAGGAATAGTCGTTTTCAGTGATGTGCCAAACGCCACCAGATGTCGACCACGCAGTCCATGATCGCCACCCAGAACAGATTCTATTCACTTCCGGTTCACAGGTGACTTACACATGCGCACATGGATATTCTGCAGATGGCGATGCGCGCGCAACTTGCGGCGGAAATGGCGAATGGCTTGAGCTGACTCTGATGTGCACACGTTAGGGTTTTGTAGTTATATCTTTATGGTTCGCCAACATTTACCCGATAATTTATGAAATTTATAGATGGGTCCACTAATCCCAATGGCATCGAATAAGTCTGCAATATTGTCAAATACCTGGAAAATCTTTATAATGATATATTATGCAATTTTGGCAACAGCTGAAGAGAATGATAAACTTATCTGTTTTGAAGCATTGACTTTACACGTGTTAAGTGTCACCTAAATTCATGGTCAGTTACACTATATTGGGGATATTCTTTTATATATTTAAGTCGATTCTAGCTTGAGACAAGTATGATTCATCATGACGGTAATTTTAACACGAATGCATTTGATCAATGTCGGGTCAGTGGTGACGGTATGAAATTGATCTTGAAAGTGTTATTGGTACTTTGTATTAAACACATCACAAAAGGGTATACATTTGTATGATATAGATATTTAGATGTCACGAGTTATTCTAACAAAGAATATTTAAAACCATAAAAATGTATATATATATGACATTCAAATGCATAATACAGTATACACTAAACAATAAATAGACTGACATCATAATTGACATGTTTTGCAACATAGTATATGTATAATACATTATTATTCTAAATAGTAAGTAGCGGGTCGCAGCAGAATTTTCCATACTCTCACAGATGCTGATCTTGTACAATACTCCACGTTCTAATCTTAGCCACATGTGCTCACCAAGTCATTTTTTTATTCCATATTACCCATATTGAAGCCACGTTTATCAATACGTGAAAAAGTATCAGATACACTTAAGTCATTGAATGAAAGTACTGATTAATACAGTTCCGTATATTTATGTTCTTTACTTGAAATCCTATTTGTAAATTGCATGTTCTTAGCTAGGAGTTGCGGACACCCAGGCGATATCGAAAACGGCTGGCGTACCGGATATGCCTTCACATATCCAAACCGGGTCAACTACTACTGTCACGAGGGTTTCCTTCCACATGGGGCCAACTTCCGGGATTGCCAGGCAAACGGCACATGGGCGGGACAGGTCCCGAAATGTGAACGTGAGTTATCATTCACGAAGCATGCAGTAGGGTGTAGAATATAACTCTAGTGATCAGAAACATATACTAAAGTTGTGATAATTCAACACGTGTAATTCTGATGCTTTTTACGTGTATTTCATATTAATGGTTTAACTCTAAGAGCAGTAAAGAATTCTTTATGAAACTAAATTGAAGTTAAACACTTCCGCCATTATGTCATCATGTAAACGAATATCATCAAAATGATTATTATTCGGACGCTGTACAAGTTAATGCTTTGCTAAATCTTTAATAGTAAAGCATTTCAGAACAAAATAGAAAAAGAAGTATATATTACTTTGCGATTGGATCTTCTATTGATAAACAAACATAACATAACACCAGACAATTTGGTCCTTACATGTAATTAATATAGACTGAAGGCAACATCGTGAAATATGTTTACTATGATACGAAGTACTTAACTACCATTCTTTAAAGGGTATGGTTTACAATTTAGTACAAGAGTCTTTGTCTATAAAACTGGAATTTAAAATAGCAGCTAGTTTAATCTTTCAATATTGTTCTTTTCAAAACGGCGACCGCAAAATCGTACTTCATTTTAGTGTGCATTATTTTATTCAAAATAAATTAAAATTGTATGTAAACCTTTAAGTAATCGTTCTTCGTATAATTACCTACAACAAAACCTGCATAAACGATGAATTTACCAAAGACAAGGACAAACATACATAAACTGAATACAATTAACAGCCAGTTAACAAGTTCCCTTTTGTTTCTCCTGAATTCCTAAAAAACTGAAAAGCTGCTCATTAAATGTATTGCAGCGGTTTCTTGTCCTCAAATGTTTGCTCCAACACTCGGGAGGATGTACGGCACCGGGAACACGTTTGGTACCGTTATAAGGTAACGCAAGTACTTTATATTGTTTGTTCGCTTGTTTTCACTAATTAACAGTTACATCACGGCGGTCGGTGAATCTACTTACACTGTTCGTGACGAAATGCTTAATGAGTTTATGCCATTTCCAAATCGAAATGTGTTTTATATATATCATATAATTAATATATAATACTTTTTCGTTTTAGTTGATTATATAGTTTAATTGTGTATGATTATCTTAAGAAATCAAGCGATTAATTGATATATCATACGCATTTGACACTACATGTATATGATATATTCAAAGTGTCCTTTAGCAGGTTATGTATTTTGCACAGTTTTTGCGGGTAATTTGTGTGACAATCATAAATACATCCGTATTTGAAGATTGATTTAAATAAAATCATACACACTTTAACTGGGATGCGTGAAAAGTCGTCTTTGTTTATAAACAATATTAATTACCTTAGTGGCAAAGTGACATTTTGCAAATAGATGGAAATAAGACAATACGTATGATTTTTAAATTGATGGAAACAACAAAAGACTTATGTCCTATATACAATTATCTTGAGAATACCAAAACGATTCAAACTTTTACATGTGCTTTATTCTAAATCAGCAGTATTTTTTCAAAAACGGCAAGTAATGATCTGAATTTCATAATCAAATACAACAAATCCTTAGACGGGGAATTCAAAGACGCAATAACATCTTCAACAAAATAACAATAACTATTACAAAACGTATAATCTTTGAAAATATTTAAAAAAGCACACAACAGAAATACATTGTTTACTATGGCAAATGTGCTTAGTCTTAGTTAGAAAATTGCAAATTTGTTACACAATAATAATTGCGTGCTTCTCTTCTTTGATGTTAATATAATAATTCCAATTTATAGATTAAACACATCTGACCTTGATGCGATTGTGGGAACAAAACTAGCTTGTACCTATTATATAAGATGTATATTGGGCGTAACATCATTACGCTATACACTATATTTTGTGTATGAATCTTTCATTCATGCTTCCAATATTCCCACAGATTCGAGTGCGATCTACAACACCGGGTTGTTGGTTCGAGCGAACGGCGTTGTCAAGCCGACCGGACCTGGAGTGGAACTCCCACAAGATGTGAAGGTATTTCTATGTGTGTTGTTTCAAAACATTATTTTCCTTCCCCGCTGCAAATCATGGCCTATACTGTTATCTTGTGTATTAAAAAGTATTGAATATCGTTACTATAAATAGTCGTTAGACGGTTAATGTAATTAGCAAGAAACTGACGCGACAAGCCTGCGGTTATTTGGGTCTATTGGGCCAATATACTCGTATTGGCCCATTGGACGAATTTTCATACCTGAATAGATCTGAACAAATGGTGCTCACGTTCATTCCTAGCCAACAGTAATAAATAGAATTAAAACACAATCAACGAAAGTGTCTAAATATTGATAATTAAACGTACCACACATTTGGGATAATTAAGATATCGATTGCATCTGAAACTGTATTTTAGATTAGCTTTAACATGAGTCATGACAAAACAAATTCAGTAAACAAAAATCTTTTTTAAGGAAAACTTTAATCCAACGAATAAAACAATACAATTACAACGATACGCAGCTTTATTTTTCCAATTTCTGTTCTTCCTCTTTATTTTGAGCCACACTTTGTTTTTGGAAATGTTTGTTAACCATTCTGATAAAAAAGCAATACGAAATCGAAAGAAATGTCGGAGAGATTTATTTTATTCCATAAATGTTCCAATTTAGCATAAAACACAGACAATCCGTTCATAAAACACAGACAATCCGTTCATAAAGCACAGACAATCCGTTCATAAAACACAGACAATCCGTTCATAAAACACAGACAATCCGTTCATAAAACACAGACAATCCGTTCATAAAACACAGACAATCCGTTCATAAAACAAAGACAATCCGTTCGTCGCACTAGTTCTTAATGCACGAAAGTCCACAAAAGTGATTTTGATAAAATCGCTTCAAAAGTTTTGAAATAACAAACCATGTATTATAAAACAAGATATCTTTATAAAATGTTGACAGGTGGTTGAGATGTATGCAATCTGTCAATATGCAAAAGTTAAAGAGAATTGCTTTTTAAATAAAAAAAAGTTACATTAATTCATTTTTTTTTTAATCCGTCGATTTGTGCAATATATAATGCACATAAAAGTAAGTAAAGTAAATATTAAATTAAGTGAAGGGACACAATAGGATGAAATGTCATACTTACAATAGCCAACGGCAGAGATGACCAAAGGCCCTCGGGCCGTTATGTCGGCAGCGGGCCGATAATAGACGTCCGTCCAAGCTATGCCGTCTGTTATTGTCTAAAAAATAAACCGCTTAATCACACAATTGTATCATATTGAATGCAAACTAGTTAAAGACTGGACACGTCTTAGCTCTATATTATTTTCCATATAAGCAGGTGAACTGCAGATTTGATATGATAATGCTTTTTTAGAAATAAGAGTCCGTTTAGCCTTTACAAACGCTGACATATGCTCTTCATCTTTATGTCTAAAATGGGGTTAAGAACTTTCTTTGACCCTGCGTGTGCTGATAGCCAAATAATAGCTAGTTATTAAGGTTTTTTAGAGAGATGCTTCATGTACTATAAACTATGTTTGTGGAGGAAGAAATTAAAAATCTCATAACAATCAACGAACTGCGAAACCAACAACATGACAAAGAGGCTGCTGACGTGCGTGCATCAACTATTGTTGTTATAGTAACGATAACAACACGGTATATGTTTTGCAGAAATAAACTGCAGATGGCCAGGGCCCTTTTACAACGGGTACCTGATCGGAGGAAACACCAAAGTTGGCTCAATAATCTTCTACAGGTGGTCTCTCTCAAATATTTAACTGTTCCAATATCAATGACACATTAATTGTTTGTATTGAATCCCAAACTTGCCGTATGAATGGATTGTACCCTTGTACAATATTTATTATAAGTACTTAAATGTAAATGACAATAACAATAACCTAGGGAATATGTTCGTTTAATCCATTGACCGAAATATGTAAATGGTTCATTGTAAAATGTTCTTGCTATCAATAGCACGAACGAGTTTGCTAACGCAGACTTTTCATATTCAACAATATGTTATTTTCCTCACCGTGGGAGCGTTCTTTAGATTTCCCCCAAAAGTACTGGTTCTAGGCCCAGGAAACAGACTCGATAGCGTTCATATAAGCCTTAGGCTTTCGATGCAATCGAACTAAAATATAAAGGTTAAAACGAACAATATATATTACATTCTAAACGATCATGAATACGGGAAAGGAAATAATTCGAGGCGATCCAACATCTCTTAATTATTTTTCAGCTGCAAGACGCACGCCACGTTCGATGGTCACGCATTCCAGACGCGCTGCCTGGAGACGGGGCAGTGGTCAGACCCTCCACCAATCTGCTGGAGTAAGAAGTTTGACTTTGTTTACTGTTCATTGTTAAGCGTATTTGCATAACATATTTTGTATATAACACATTTATTTTAACAACGCAAATAGATACAATGTTAAAACACCACAACAAAGGTGTGAATTTAATGCGTAATGCAAGATAGGTATGGTCTTTATGCTAACAATCTTTAATTATTTTTTGTTGATAAAATAGTAAATGATATGATACAGATTATTTAAACGTCGTAGATTAGGTCATTATTACCTGTAATTTTGAAAGACGAAAAACATCAAGACAGATATTTTTGTTCCAATAGTTTTAAATTGCACACAAATGATCGGTTGTCTGTACAATTCATAAAAAACATAATCAAAGGGTCGAAGCTGAAAACCGTCAAATCCTCATTGTTGGACGTTTAACCGAGTAAAAACAAGCTAGTTACGCGTTTTAGTAATAAGAACTTGTAAAAAAATGTAAATATCTACACACGAAATACACAGAAACTTAATTTATGCTATGAATTTATTTATTTTCTTAAAAGTAATTGTATGAATTCAAGGATTTTCTTAAATGTGTTTCCAAAGGGGATACAGGCCTTGTACACCTTATCCTTTAGACCTATCAACACCTCTGTTTTACAGACCAATGCCAGGTGCCCGATATCCCTAGTGCCACGATTCTAAACGTTCAACCTGACATCTGGGTCAACCATAACACTACACTGGAATACCGCTGCAAAACAGGATTTCGAACCCAAGACGACCACTTGCGCATGCGTTGTGAAAATGGAAGTTGGTCAGCCTCTCCTGTGTGTTTACCAGGTAATTGTTTTCATTGTCTTTGAAGTCAGGAACGATCCGTGGTGTATGATGTCTGGCACCAAGGGAAGATTCACACTAGTTTGTATTGATTTGTTTTCAAGCCCCATGCAGTCAACAACCACCGCACGTTCACAATGGTATGCGAGTGTTCTTTGGAAACCAAGATGGCGACCAAGCAAGATATATTTGTTTCCCGGGTTACCGATTAGCAGGAATAAATGGCACATATTTGACGTGCAGTTTGGGCCATTGGGTCGGAGGAAGTCCGTATTGTGAAGAATGTAAGATCTGTCGCGATCATTCAATGCATCTTTGTGTACTGGAACTTCTCTAACTTACAATCCATAGCTGTTCTTTAAGAAATAATAAACGTACGTTTGTTATTAATTTAATGCTCTCGAAAAAAAAAATTCGAAAAATGTATTATTAATGTTGTTGAGCAATAGTTCAATTATTTTAAAAGAATTTATCGTTCACATTCTACCAATTTTAATTTAAATATATGTGAAAAAGAAAATGTCAAAAATCTATAGTAAACATTTGGGCAGTTTATAGAATGTGATTAATAATACGCGTCATATTTGCATGGCTTTGTTTTAAATTATTTATCTTCTTTGTATTTAAAATGTAATTGTATTTTGGTGGTCATTTCATACAGATTATTGTCCTAACCCAGGGAGCATTTCGCATGGCAAAGTGTTGAAGAAAATTGATAACACCTTGATTGCACCATTTGAGTCCTATATCAAACGAATAAAGCATGGTCACAAGCTCGTATTTCAATGTCACGTGGGATACACGTTAAAGGGTCCGGGAGGTGCAACGTGCGTAGATGGCGTGTGGCAGCCACCGATAGCTGACTCAGAAGAAATTTGTGCTGTAGCAATTCATCCACCTTTCAGAAATCTCTGGAAACCAATAAGAAATAAGAGATTATGATAAAGAATATCACAGAAGGAACATAATAAATAAGGTTGAAAACGATGGTATGTGCACAAAATAGAAAATTAAAAAATAAACCAATTTACCGAGGGACAAGTTTCGATTGACAATGCGGTTACTGATATAGAAAGCCTTGACTTTATTTGACAGCGATTTCTTGTAAAAACATCCATTTACCGTAAACGATAGTTATATGATATTAACATGAGATCGCGTGGTTATAATCCATTAGTGCACTAACAAATAAACCACTGAGATTGAAAACAATATAACAATTAGACTATATGAGGGCAGTTGTATGAAATGTTCAAATGACATTCATATTGGCGACTACGATTGGTCACTGTGGTAGGCAAGTTACCAGCTTTAAATGACGATCATTTGTTATCCCCTTAACACCAGATGTAGTAACCGATTGTGTGTGAGTGTGAATGTCAGAGTTTATTTACAGGTCATCGCTGCGTCTTCACGACTACCTTATGTGCTGACCTGTAGTAGTAACCGATTAAAAATTGAAGACGTTAATATGGCCGCGTAGAAGGACTCTAAGGAAGAACTCAAGCTTGAGAGATTGAAACAAGTAAAACTTCTTCGAAGGAAATAAACAAAGACTAAAGCGGAATGTAAATCCGTGCTTTTTATTGAGTATGTTTTATCAAACATTGAATATTACAAGATGTTTTAAAAAATTCCAAAAGACCTTTAGTAAAACGTTTGTTTCACAAAGAAAATACAACACTTGCCAATATATTATATTTTATAATTTTATAATTTTTCAAAAGCATGTTTACTTTCGAGATATTTTGTTCATTGATAAGTGGTCGGGGTGGTATTTGTTCGTTAAGGTATTCCGCGAGGATCTTCAAACTGAAGAACATTGCCTCTTCAGGCACGTCCTTGATACGCTCCAACTCCACGTCCCACTTTATCATTCAAAAGCGATTATCCAGACCAGGGCACGTATTCTAGTAGCTTCTTTAGTTAAAAAATAACTTTAGTTGAAATATTGCGCAATATTGTTTTTCTTTTCTCCGCCACTTTTTCTTTAAACATAAGCTTTCACTTAAGTTAAATTCTGGTAGCTTCATAAACTTAATACATTTCTTTAATCTGTGTATTTTTTCTCATATATTTAAAATTAAGTTAACTTCCTTTAACTCTTAAAGGAATTTCTTAAAGAGAAATACTAAGCGTCTCATATTTTGTTTTTTTCATTTCAAATTTAACTTAAGAAAATTATTTAACAAATTTCTTAACTTAAGTGAAAACTTAAGAAGCTCCTGGAATACGGCCCCAGTGCATGGGTGCGAAACATCCAAACATGTGCGAAAATTTTACTATGGCAAATAAAAAGGTAGGCTTTGTTTTTTTCTATTTTGCGTTATATTTACTTTAACATTGAACGCTCAATATACAATTCCAAGCTTTGTCTTCATGCATGCATATTATATCTTAAGTTTAAACAAGACAGGTATATGCAAACTAAAGTTATTAACCTGAAACTGCCGGCTTGAACTATTCGTAAGAAAGGACCAAGTGATTATAAACGGCTTAAAACGCAAGCCTGACCTCCGCCAAAAATGAAGATATGTAAAACACTCATGCCGGGATCGGGGGCCGGGTTTGAAGTTTGAAGGTGAGAAGTGCGTCATTATTATTAGTTGTTCTACCATCAACAAGTTGTTGTGTTTGTAGAAAAGAATCATAAACGGCGTGTTTGACATGTTGTATTAATTGTATAACCATTATTAAACTGTATCGTATTATAACTGCATATATTTATCCCAGCATATTTCATTACTTTTTCTTTTTGTTTGTTTGTTGCCTTGTTTATGTTGACAACGAAATAATCTAACTGTCAAACTCATTCAACCTTAAATACGGCAACCAAATTGATACATAAATATGGAGATTTATTTCTTCTAATTTATAGCAATGCATCTACATGAGGTTAGTTGATTGTAACCTCAAACACATTAATTAATGAACTTTTTCACCATTATAAATCTGTATACCCGAACATCATTGCAAGGTTATACCGTTTTTTAAGAGCAGAACATATTTAAGCAACATAATTGTATATCACAGAATTTAAGTGAGAAAGAACAAATCTGAAAAGTTAACAAACGCTTAACATGGATACAGTATAACCCAAAAGGTGAAGAGGATAACCCAATACTCATGATCACTGAATAATCACTTACAGTTAATGTAAGATAATTATTAAATCACAAAGACAATTCAAATAATCATATTTCTTTAATTAAATAAAAACATATTTTGTCAATCTTTTTTTACATACATGCAGGCCATGCAATAGGTTAAAATTAACCGTGAGCATACACATTTATTATATACCAAATGTGTGTCGAAGGACATGCTCGCAAAGTTATTGATTATAACTTGATGTTTATGTCATTATTTCTATTTAACACATAAATTGTAGATTAATTAATAAAGCATTAAAGTTTCCAAACTATTAAATTAAATACATATATGATTTAAGGGTCAACCCTACAGGACGTATTGTTTTCCATTTGAACAACGTTATGGTTACCAGCTTCTTCGTGATTTCTAAATTGAACAAGAGATATGTGTAAAACATGTATGCCTCACGCCTTTCTCCAAACATATTGTTAATGGTTTCAATCTCACACATAAAGGCACCAGCACTCAATACACAACGACTGTATTTGCAATGATTTTAGGTTTCAAAAGTTACCTAGTAAACACCATTCGATTAAAAAACAAATGATTGAAAACACGTTCTGATGCCATTGCCATAATCAATATAATTAATTGCATATTGAATTATGTCCCGATGATGCTCACACACAAACATCTGATAATGAAATGTTTTCATGGGTGTAAGTTGTACTTCAAATGAATACTTTATTTAATTGTTACACCCATTTAATATCATGTAAGGCCTGCGAGCTTCATATATTACCTGCTGACTACAAAAAAGGCTTCGTTGATTCGCACTTCCAAATGTTTGGTTAGAATAGCCATAATATACATAAATGCATTTTAGTTAGAAGGTAAATTCGGTTATGAAAGTGCCAAATTTGATAAAAGTCTCTGCTTTAAAAGTGTCGTTTATCGGGAATCAAAGTGTCTGAAAGTACATAAATACCACCTATAAAAACATACTCTATCTTCGTTTATATTGCATCGCCTTCTATACAAATTCAATCATGTCTTATTATTTAAACAAACACGGCTTTACATTATTATTAACAACACAATGGAATCACAAAATACGCTCCGAAAAACAGATAAAGGTAAGCTATCGTATTTTTTTCGCGCCATTAAACGATATTTATTGCAAAACAGTAAAATTTAATCTATGCATACGTACGAAGTAATATAAAGTTCCATCGATAAGATTTAACGATGCATTAAATGTCAAGACACCATAAAGGTCATTTGCAGAACTTACGTGAATAACGTCAAGAATATAATAGTAAACGACCATCTCGTCGTTAGCGGACGCGCGTGAAATACTATTTAATACAGTTTAATGAAGTATTAATGAATTCCAGGGATATCCCTTGCATAAAAATATCTGTGCAATCCAAAACACGCCTTGCTGTTGATGCACATACCTTAAACTATCAAATACAGATCGTTTTGAAGGAAATTCCTCATCTGAAAACAGAACATAGTGATCCAAAAACGCAACTTGTTTTTTTAAATAATACCATACATTTACAAATCAAATGTGCAACTTTAATTATATATGTACACAGTTACTACCGTTGATAATTTAAATGTATTTCAAATTATTATTCATGTTCTACCACAAAAAGCATTACATCGTTTCACCCATATTATATTATCTTAATAAACATCGACGTAAACATATCAAATAATCGATAAGGTATCTACAGTGAAATCATCTATTACAAGCAGTAATATTGATAGTTTTATTATACTTGCGATTGTTTTGCTACACTTTTGCTGTCAACTTTATTTATAAAGAACATAAAAAATAACAATACTTTTGCTATTAATACAATAATATAATGTCCAATCAAGTGAAATATGTTTTCAAAAATGTTTGATGTCATCATCGTATGTAATTGTATTTCTTTGTATGAATCAAAAGTTCAAAGCCATAAAACTGTTCATTTTTGGCGTGTGTATGGTTATCACTCTTTCCATTTTTTAAGTCACTGAGCGTCATAGTCAAACCTCCCATCGTTATATTGGTATTGGTTGAACCACAGTCGAACACTTTTGAGCCTTTCAATTTTTGTCTTATGGAATATTCTTTCGTTGATTTAAGAGTAAGATGCTTATATACAAACGAGCACACTAGTATTACATTTATTGTAATGACACGTTACATTCTTAGTATGAACGACTGCAGTACCCTCGAAGAGCTCAAATACGCCTGTCACAGAAATTTCAGAAACAGGCAAAATCATATCCACTGAACTGAGTTCACAGTCTTTAGACACTTTAAAACTAAGACCGTCTTGTGCCCCGTCATAAGTCCAATCGGTTTCCATGTTTACACATCTTACAAACAAACCTTTTGTGATCGTTAAACCGAGTCGTGGTTTGTTCTTGAATTTTGAAGCATTTTCTTGTTTTGCAATGCTCCCATAAATGCTGAGCAACTCATCTTTGTTCAGTACGTTTCCAGAAGCTACAGCATCCGTGAACTCTACCAGCGTCATGATCGGGAACCTAATCAGGTCAATAAGTCCGTCCCCCAACTCCTGTCTTCTCTGTTTATCTGTTTCTCGTTTCCCCACATCCAAGATACAGTTCGCACTCATTGGCGCTAAAAGTCTCCAGTTTAAGCACTTCTTGCAATGCAGACTTTGTCTGCGTTTATTTCGACCTTGCCACTGTACAGATATCTGTTAAATAACATTAATTATTAATCAACATGCAAAAGTATATAAATAAACAAAACAACTCTGGTAACCAATTGAACCGTGAATCAATTTCTTATATTTCTCAGTACACTATACAAAACGACGAGTGATATTGTATATAATATTATAGTATTGCTTAGATAATCAAGAGCGCTTCAAATATGCAGTTTATAAAGGGCAAATAGCTGAATAGCACCACAATTCCGGTCTAGAGACGACTATACGTGTATGTTATAAATACATAATATATACTGACTCAATACATGTTGTATCTGGCTTAAAACATAACCTTCTTCTTATATCCACCGTTTAAGATGATCTAGGGTTGTTGACTCTATATCTGGAACGTAGATGATGTCTTTGGATTCGGCCAGGGTGCCGCCACAAAACATGGCATAAAAAACTGGACTTCGACTTGCGAGAAAGAATTTGTGACATTTTATCTGCTTTTGTTCGTTTCCGGCAGCGAATATGACGTCACAAAGTGCTTTATTCTCAAGCATTGTAAGATTTGTTTCGGCGAAGGATTCCGAATACTGCCAGTTGGTCGCCATTTCCTAAAAAAAAGCATTGCGTATTTAATGTGCCAAACCGAACATATTGTTTCAAATCGTCCTTATAATACTTATATGTGTTTCAGTTTTGGTTTATCCGTAGAACTAGTCCATGGTATAACGCGATATGTAACATATGTTTATTTAACGATATATTATTTCTATTATTTAATTTGACTAAAGCAAACCATATGTTCGAATTATTGTCAACGAGTGATGCCCGCACATACATTACGCGGAATCACTCCAAATGCTAGCTGATAACGACCAATTATCGTGATAAAAACGTAAGCGTCAAAAATCTCGTATTAAGAAATATTTGTGAAGCATTAACCGTTTTATTGGAGATAGTTTTCTTCATTTTGTACTGTTTAATGTGAACAATTATATATTGCTTAATAGGCGATGTTCATGTGAACAATAATATTTTGCTTAATAGGCGATGTTCAACAAGAAATCACAGGTGGAAGTAACGTACCCAGGATAGTATTTTTCATATATATATTTTTAGGAGCCCAATGTATTCAAATAAATATATAAAATCATGTTTAATGAGAAAAAATTGACAAAGAGCCATGAAAAAAAAATCCCCACCCTCTGATATTGGAATCATAACAAGGTCATTAACTAGACTTTATTATAGACCTGTCTTCGCGGGCCGCAAAAATGTCAAAAATAGCTTTAATCCAAAGCATCCCTTGATCCTACTATGGGCAATTGGACAACCTTTCAAAAAAAGTTAACTTCAAAAATATCTGTCCAGCCGTTAACTCACAGTCGGTCGAAAACCGAGCAATATTTCGAGTCCGTTTGTCAACACGAATAAATCTTCTACAGACTTTCAAACAATATTTTTTAGTTTTTGTCCCTTAATCGATAGCTCCCGTCCTATTCCTTTGAAACAACGAAGCGTGTCAAATAATGCATGCATATGCAACCACACACCCCTAAAAACTTATTCCAATACAATCAGAATGATAAGTAATTTCCATTTATTCACATTTATTAAAACATCGTTGTTGTTGTTGATTGGATATTTATGTGCCTGGCTCTGTCAGTGTAATTCACTGCTAAGCCGGGTTCAAGAGCGATGGCTTCTTTCGTTTTCAAGTAAATCAAATTTAGAGTTAAAACAGTTGTTGCAAAGAAAATATAACATTTTGGAATTAGTTTTTAGAGGTAAGTGGTTGCATATGAATGCATTATTTGACACGCTTCGTTGTTTCAAAGGAATAGGACGCGAGCTATCGATTAAGGGGCAAAAACTCAAAAATATTGTTTGAAAGTCTGTAGAAGATTTATTCGGGTTGACAAACGGACTCGAAATATTGCTCGTTTTTTGACCGACTGTGAGTTAACGGCTGGACAGATATTTTTGAAGTTAACTTTTTTTGAAAGGTTGTCCAATTGCCCATAGGAGGATCAATGGATGCTTTTGATTAAAGCTACTTTTGACATTTTTGCGGCCAGCGAAGACAGGTCTATGATAAATTCTAGTTAATGACCTTGTTATGATTCCAATATCAGAGGGTGGGGATTTTTTTTTCATGGCTCTTTGTCATTTTTTTTCTCATTAAACATGATTTTATATATTTATTTGAATATATTGGGCTCCAAAAAAAATAAATAAAAAAAAATACTATGCAGGGTACGTTACTTCCACCTGTGCAAGAAATGGCCTTTGAATTATTTGAAGAGTGTGTGTTCACTTAAAAAATTATTTATGAATAGCAAGTATATACGATATTTTAACAATTTTTAAAGACACAACGTCGATGAATACAAAACTGGAAGAACTCATCACGATTCCCTTTTACTCTTTCGTTTGAGTGTTTATAAATTGTATGGTTATTGATGACGTTCATGTTTGTGTTCTTTAAACCAACATTTAAACAATTTTTTTTAAGTCGGAGTATATGTTTACAAGGAAATTGCAATATTAATTAACTACTCTGTTAATACTGCTGTGTAAACGTACTATCTGTCTAGCGCTTAAATTGAAACATAGTGTTTGAAATGTTTGGTATACTTTTGATTTTAATGATAAAGTAGCAGTAGCAGTAGCAGTTGTAGAAGTAGTAGTAGTAGTAGTAGTAGTAGTAGTAGTAGTAGTAGTAGTAGTAGTAGTAGCATCAGCAGCAGCAGCAGCAGCAGAGCAGTAGCAGTAGCAGTAACAGTAGTTGTAGTAGTAGCAGTAGTAGTAGTAGTAGTAGTAGTAGTAGTAGTAGTAGTAGTAGTAGTAGTAGTAGTAGTAGTAGTAGTAGTAGTAGTAGAAGTAGTAGTAGTAGTAGTAGTAGTAGTAGTAGTAGTAGTAGTAGTAGTAGTAGTAGTAGTAGTAGTAATAGTAGTAGCAGCAGCAGCAGAAGCAGCAGCAGCAGCAGCAGCAGCAGTAGCAGTAGCAGTAGCAGTAGTGGTAGTAGTAGTAGTGGTAGTAGTAGTAGTGGTAGTAGTAGTAGTTGTAGTAGTTGTGGTAGTTTGAAAAATTTATAACTGTCCATATTCATACGATAAATGAGTATGTTTACCTAAGACTATTGGTAACAATGCCAGCATATTCCCAAGTATCATGAAAATGTGATGTCATACCCTAACCATCTTGTTTTACTGGTGGCAAAAAGCGCCACCTTGTATTACATGAAGGTGAAGCTCAATATTACCAGAAAAGATAAAATTTTATGGAAATAATCTTTCATTTTATTGCAAACATACATTAATTACATTTTTTCTACATCACTGAAATTTTCGGGATCAGATTTGACCTCACTAAAATGGTGACCACACCTTAAAGTGGCCATTTCACGTATTGGTAAATCGACAAAATAAACAAAAATTGTTTCAGATTCGCAAATTTTTGCTGTTGGTATGATATTTGTGAGAAAACAGTAAAACTGAACATTTACCATGCTCTAAAATATAAATTATATGCATCTTTTGACGATTCAAATGAAAAGCTGTAAATTATTAAGCGATGTAACGCGAAACGATTGAATAATTTGGAGAGTTCTGTTGTTGTCGTTATATTTTGTGATACTACAAAAATTGCCTATATAAAGTATAACATACATCACTTATTGTATCAGCACAGATAGCCGGGTGGTGTAAGCGATAGACTTTTGCTCTAGAGGTCAGTGGTTCGAATCCAGTTGCGGGTTACTTTTTTTCTTTATTATTTTTCCTTGTTTTTTTCTGGATCTTTTTAGATCCAATGCTTACATTTATCAATATAAAGCAGTTTTGACAAACTTCAATACATGCCAAAGTCTGTAAAAGGCCTCTTTAATAAATCTTTAAAAAAAATATGCGGAGGTAAGATACAGTCTTAATTTGAACAGTATTACTTTTCTAACAAAATACTTTCCGATGATGTATAGCACTTGATGAAAGAGAAAATTTGGCCTGTCTGTGTTACTATAGGTATAGTCTGATAAACAAACCTACTTTCGATTTCCAAAACCTTGTAATCAAACTGAATCAGATATACATAATGATTGTCAAAACTACTCACCATATCTCATGCTATTATCTCCAATCATCACTATAAATATTTAAGCGGTGTGTAGAAATACCGAAATCCCTGTAATTACAGAAATCCCACAAAATCCCCCGAAATCTCCTTAATATTAATTATTGATCAAAACACTGCGGATATAAGGATAGAACATTTTATTGACAGGTTAATTTGCAAAAAAATTAACTATAATTTTGATTGGCCATAAGTGTGTATCCACATGTGCTAATTGTTGAATTGTTGAAACGCTGAAAGTGTACTAATTCAATGATGCAGGAACGTGTAGACAACATTATTTACATCCGATCTATGTTATAGATGGCTGACTTAGATTACAATACGTTACAATATTGTAATACTCTGTATCTGCGATCAAGCGCTGAAAACTGCGCTCGGTCCCTAGGTAAAATCAATTTACCTTTCGTATCTAATAATTATGGTTACATAAATTTCATATAGTACATTTTGAAAACTTTTTTTTTCATGTCCCAACTTTCGACTTAATGGAGTTGTTTACCCCCTCGGGACTTCGGTTAAAAACCATTGCCCGAGCACACTGCTTAACATAACCATAGCGCTGAAGGCACTAAAGTTGTTCGCTGTTGTCGTCCTTGATTAAATTGTGCGCATTGCACAGGCTAATCAGTTTGCACAGACTAATCTTATTTGACATGCATTAAGCCCCGTTTTCCCTGAAAGCAGCCAATATGTACAGATTTCAATGATAAACACTAGACTGGCCAATATCGTCTTACAAGCTCGTAAATACACCCGCTGCAGTGGTATACTAAAGCATTCGTCGTCTGTAGTGCAGACAGGCAGCGGTAATCGTTCCTAGCATAGTGAGGTACGGTTCTTAGCGTAGTTAAGGCTTCTAAGCACATACTAATTTGCAAAAAATGCTCTAACGCTCACAATAAAAACTCTGCGGTAAAAAAGTCGCATACGGCCATGTGGCCAGCCCGATTTTACTGGGCTTAACCATGTATACATTAGGGGATTTAATAAAAATCTAATCATTTAAAAATATATTAAAAGCGTTATAAACGAAATACTCAATACAAATATTTTCATATAGCATTGCTAAGAAAGCATTGTTTCTATTGGTTGACTGTTTTCTTAATCGATGGCGATGATTGGCTGAAATTGCTTAGCTTGCGAAGACAAGTAGGTCAATTCGTTTTGGATTCGAGAAATTGTACAGCGGACGACCTTGACATAAGGTTCATTATGTATAATATAAACAATTCAATTTTCATGAAAAAGAAAATAATTAATAAGCCACAATTGCAGTTGATTGTACAACATAAAAATAGTGCAAGTACGATGGTAGTGTAAATTACAACTGTTGTATGCTTTATTAGCACCTACTTTCTTTCAATGGCCAGATTATCAACTGTGAAACTCAGCACCCTAAAAAAATGTGTTTCTCAGTTTTGAAAAAGATTGTCCGTTCGATGCTTTAAATTTGACCGGGCGTGTAAAAGACAATCACATCCGAGCGATCAAACGCAGTCATTCTTACCTTTTTGCCGACTATTGTACAACACCCTATATAAAGTAGGATTGTAATCACAGAATTTATCGTCAGTCACCATGGCTGCCAATCCCTGTGTTGTGTGTAGGCTAAAGTGCAAAAATGACACTAGTCAATGTAGCAAATGTTCATGTTGGACTCATTCAAAGTGTGTGCAGATCGATGATAATGGACTGAAAGTAAATGTGCGTTCATATGTAAGAAATGTACATTTCACAACGGGAATTACGATGCAAAAGCTGCGCTCTGAAGGTAAGTTGCTGTTCGTTCGTCGGTCAGTTAGGCCGGTCGGATTTTTACATTTTTACATTGATGTGGATAAAGTGAAAACTTTATACATGGTCTACAAAAATCAATAGGTATATTAATTGTCAAATATAGTAACTGTTTAATATCACAATGCCATTATAATCCACCCATAGTGATGTTTGTCGGCGATTATATAGTTATAGCGATAATGGTCTTAGATGTGGTGACATATTTGCATACAGTAAACTAAGCAAGATAACAATCACGACAATTTAAAACACTGTCCATAAAGCAGTTTTACTGACATTTCGCGAAGAATCACTTTCGTTTTCATTTAGTTACTTCGTAAACGTGCTTACTGCCATTGCGATGTAGTTTATAGACAATTTCGGTTATTCTTCCCACAATCTCTTTTGGTTTTGATGTTGTGATGTCATTTCCGCCGACAGCTACGATTACGCTTTTTATCTGTAGCATCATGCAGTACAGATCGTTGTCCATTATGTCAGTTTTCAATCCGCATTTTCCATACTAGCGTGTATTATAAGGCACATGTAGACCTATTCTATCTTCGAAAAAAACACGTAAACTTTTGATATAACTATCACCGATCAATACTACATTAGCCAGTGTAAAATAATATTCTGCCGGTCAGATTCTACTGCTCTTATTTATATTAGATGATACTAAAGAGTTAAAGATGTCAGCACAATGCAAACTGCCATAATAATATCAGTTTGTAATACTATGAGATTTAAATCGCATATCTCGCTTATGCAGTATTCACTCAACGTGCAATGGTACGCGCATTTTATGTGATTTGACACTATTGAGTTAATGATGTAAGCACAATTCAAGCTGACAGAATAGTATCAGGTTTTAATTATGTGTAATTTAAATCGCGCCTTTCGCTTAACTCAACGTTCTATGGCACGCGTACTTACCAAAATTATTGTAACGAATGCAAACTAGAATTAATATGTGACTACTTGCTATACAACCAGTATCATGCGAAAATGGTTCCTATTTAATTGTGGTTCCCTCTTTGAACTTATGTTGTCTGTCGACGTTTAAATGTATTGCTTCAGATTCACATCTTTTTTAAAAAACGAAAGTTGCAAATGTGTCTTATTTATATTATTTCTGTGTCTTTAATTTATCTTATTTATATGTGACTACGTGCATATTTTTTGAAGAAATGAAAGATTCAAATGTGTCTTATTTATATTTCATCCATATCTTAAATTTGTCTTATTTATATAAGACTACATGCTATACTGCCAGTGTCATGCGAAAATGGATCTTATTTCCTAATATCCAGCTTCACACTTTATTCTTTATTAGCGCCGTCGTGAATTAGGCTATCTTTATTTAAAGAACAGATTACTGTGAACTTAATAACAATTTGCAACCTAGATGTTAAGCCATTATCGTTGTTAATTTTAAATGTACACAACAATTTAGCAATAAATGAAATCAGTTATTTTGGAAGTAAATCCAAATTGTCCAGTACAATAGCCAGGTGTATTGAGATGATAAGATAGGGATCGCACCAGCTGGTTGCTAATACATAGTGTAGACTTACCCTGTTTTATTATTGTATTTGTTATTTAACTGATTGTATGTAATGAAGTGTATTAATTAGGGTCTTCTGGCGTTATGTTAAAGGTCATTTACTGTTAAAAGCTGGGTTTCTGACATAATTTTAATCGTTTTTGCTTTTATAGTATATACGACGGCAATCTCAACGTGACCTCGTCCATACGACTCTTTAAGGTCTCCTCCGCGATCTTACGTTGATCACGTGACAAGAACGGGAGACCCTTGTAACGTGGATCTAGAAGAGATGCGAGCACAGGTGTTGATTTCGCGGTTTCCGTTGAAGTCGGCTGATAGCGTTTATCTAGTTCAACACTTATTGTCTCCTTAACGCGCGGGATCAGAGAACTGTCGGTATCCTCAACCACTAAGCACATTTAAATAAATCCGAAGATGCAGAAGATGGATGTTTTGTATTCACATGATTGAGAAGATTGTACGTACCGCCCATTTAAGATTAGCTTCACACAAGTTACACATTGCCGACTACTTATCTTATCGGATGATCTCGTGAAATACTTCCAAGCAGCAGAAGGTGAGGGTAGCATTTTGATTTGACAGAGATTAACTTCATTCGTGTAGCAATGATAATAATTTCCATTAAATGAGGGCGAAATACCAAAAACATTTATTTTTGTAAAGTACCTGATTGAATAAATTAAAGTTTGGACCATACAATAGGCAAATACTCATAAGGGGTTGAGTAAATAAAATTATTTTCTAAAAGCTTTTTTGATTGGACAACGTGATTGTAACCATACGATACGCATTTACTCAATTTAATTAGAGCAAACAAAACATTTTCGATTGGAGAACTCGATTTTCGTCAATCAAAAATCTTTTGCATAAGTTCTTATTTGTTTGTGTGCACCATGTCGGCTTTTCCCTTACTCATTTAATCTTTGATCATTTTAAATGTAATTCGAGTCATTATATCAAGTGCGGGTCGGTGTTTTAATTGCCGGCGCGAAGTGACTGTCTTTGGTCAATTAAAGTTTCCTCAATGAAGGCAATTAGCGGGGTTTATGACAGGTAACTGTCGTCACCATAGCGACGTATTATCGCGCCTACCGGAATAAACACTATGACACGAGGAACAACTTTTTTAACAATGTTTGAAGCCAATTTTACTAATACTCTTTGAAATTACTCGATTTTTTCTTCCGAATATTAAATTCGGAAAATAGTATTCGAATATTCGGTGCGGGACTGAATATTCTGATATTCCGATATTCGTTGACATCCCTATTTTTTACACAATTTCACGAAACAGTGAATATATTGGCGCGAGTGAACACCATTTATAAATCAAGGTGACAGAATAGTATTAGTTTTTAATAATGTGTAATTTAATTCGCATCTCTCGCTTAACCCAGCGTTCAATGGCACGCGCACTTAACAAAATGATAAAACATCACGTGTATCATTTTATTTCTTTTTATAAATTATTTACAAACATAACATGTTATACATTGTTTTGTTTTGTTTTTACTCAACCATAAATAAATAATAAAACATTGTTATATATAAAGCGCTTTACTTTTGCAAAATTCTGCATTTAATAATTGTACGTGCTTGACATATTTATATAATAGCAGTTTTTTCTTATACAATCGGAATTTAATGCAATACACTTTTTTTTCAGCGGCCAAGTGCAGTATTCTGCGCTCGACCGCTAACGGTGTATTGTAATATATACACTTATTTATTAACTTTATATTATTAGACGATAATGATTTCAATGTGTTCGCCCAATACAAGTTTAGCCTCTCCAATAAAGCTCGAAACTCGCCTTGAGAAAAGGGCGGCCAATATGAAAATACACGGCAAATACGTTAAAAGGTCGGCCAATACGATATTCAGCCAATCAGAAACCAGGTAAAACTCGACCTTATATGAGAATCTAAAATTTCGACAATTGTGGACGCCATTTTGAAATTGTATTCTTAGTTTTGGTGCTTAAGTTTATTCAAATATACTTAAAGTAATCAGCCCCTTATATTTTCAGCTCCCTTTTTCGACAATAACAATAGTGCAATGTAACCACAACAGAAAGGTTCAATATTTTAGCGTACATAATTTACAACTTTAAAATTGTCAAGCTACAATGAGAGCCGAAAGCAACACTAATTCGAAATCATGGAGGATTTACACATTACAAATGTTATTCCTAATGGCAATAAGTAAGTTTTCAATCCTTATTGTATTTCTGAGTTGTATTAAAAACAACGGTAGTGGATCCAGTGTGGCTGTAATGTTATTCAGGTAAATTTTGCAAAATTTCGAGACCTGGCAAATTGTGACTAGTGTTCCTGCATCATGTAATTTCTAGAAAGCATCTTTCGTCATACTAGTATACTAAGTTTAAATACTATTATTTCTATGCTTTATCAGTAATATCGCCTTCATATTACACTATTAATGAAATAATAATTATTCTGAAATTAAATGTATGGACAATTAGTTTCCTCTTGCAACACTATTTTATTTTCGTTTTAAATTAACAAGATATTTCTTAAAAGGTAGGCTAGATTGAACTTTACCGGTACGCAGTTGTTTACCACTATCGACAGAGCAGGGGTTTGGGGCGATAGCCCCCGATACTAAAGAAATATATTATAGGATAAAAAGGATGATGATGTGTTGCGCGCTAAGCAACAATAAAATTATACGCTTTTCCATTCTTTTTACGTACCGTAAAGTTCAATCGTCCCAAAAGGTATTTTGGTGTACATACATTTTCAAAGCATTTCGCATGGGATATAAACTGGGAAAACGTTGAATAGAACAGAACTTTTGCTATCTTTCAAAACGTCATATTTAATTTAATAGCATTTTACAATGACGAGGGATGTACAACCTCTCAACGCTGCTGAGAATCTCTTGTGACACACACAACACAAATCTTCCTCTGTATAAGTGCTGTTTTGGCTGTCATCTAATGAGGCTTCTTCATGCTGGTCAATAATGTATTTGGTTTGGACTCCAGAAGTGCATTGTTTGGGTTTAGATTTTGGTGGTCTGCTGTTTTTCATCGTTTGTTCTCTAATTTCTGGTGCTTTCTCCTTTTATTCTTCTACATTTGAGGATTTCCTTTTTTCTGCTTGCTGTGACTGTTGGCGGTGGAATATATTTTTTGAGGCCTCTTTTTCACGGTTGTTATCAGCCAACTTTTCAAGTATTTAATCTCTGTCTTGATATTATTGGTATTGTTGACAGTTGACTGTTTTATGATTACTGATATGTTGGTTCAGTGTCACTTTGGTTGGTACTGACATCATCCATGGTGACGATTGGTGAGGGGGCAGTTTGTATGTTGGTTATCTCTAAATCATTAAATGGATAGATGCCTGCTTTTTTGAATGCAGAGGATATGTTTTCTGGTGTGAAGGCTCTGGTGTATGGTTTTGCTGTTAATTTGGAAATCTCATATCTAGTGATAGATATCCCAGGGTTGCTGTGGATGTAAGACTGGCATTCTCTGTTTTATAGTTTCTTCAGTGGGCCAGATACCCCAACATCAAGGGGCTGAGCTAGATGGCTAGTATGGGGTGGCAATACAAATAGAACCACATTGTGGTCTTTTGCTCCGTAAGCAAGGATCAAGAACAAGTGGGCCTTGTGACAATCATAAAACACCATAACTGGTTTATGCGAGGTTCCGTCTAATCTGGAATGCTTTGCAAAATGATCAGTGTCAAACACCATAGTAGAGTATTAACCTATCTGGCATGTCCCATACTCAACTGTGGGCTTTGCACCAAGCTGTGTCCATTAACATGTTTATTGGGGAAGACTTGTTAAATAGATTTATTCATTCATTAATTAACTTTCCAAAGTTTATTTTAAAGCGGGTATATACGATTTTGTCAAATATTTATGAATTTATATAAACTGTGTAAAAACTTATTATATATATATTTCAATATACATTAAAATAAAAGTTAAGAAGAACATGTGTCGAAAAATGCGAAATAAGCCAGATATTTAATTCTGAAATTGAAAACGGCTGTACAGCCGAATTCGCCAGCATGTATACCATACATGTACGATGTGCATCTAAACTTAGTTTAACGGTTTATTTGAATTCCTGCAACGATATCTTTTCATACGACACACGAACACTATCTCCGATCCTAATACAAAGACGAATGCTTCGGTTATTGTAGGAAAATATGTACGTCACTATCAGCTCGGGGCGCTATTTTGTCTTTGCTGCATTTTATGAAATTCGGCTTTAATGTATAATTTTTATTGCCTATTTTGTGTTATTGTAACATATGTTATCAATATATTACAATTAAACACATATAAAAAAATCGTATATACCCGCTTTAAATGATGAAATTAGAATTTCAGACTTAAAATCAATCTTTCTGTTTTAAGGGCTTTCCGAGTCTCCATGAGTCATAATCTGAAGGACTATAGTCTAAAAAGTTTTTGGTACGTACTCCTATGGAGTGAGCTAACCTGGCCACTTCAACAGCTTATTACCAGTCTGACTTGAGTTCAGTATTGTTATAAAATGAACAGGTAATTTGGCCTCTACCTAGGATTTTGAGTTTGTTTTGAATTTCTCAGCAAATTTCTCCGGGAACATATAAACATTGTTAAGCCATTCAGCTTTGTTCTTAGGCTATTGCAGAAGTTATAAAACGTCACTTCTTGTAACAATTTTAACAAACTATGCCTTCATGGACAGAAGATGAAAGGTAAAGGGAAATATTTAGAGTGAAAAATTATCTGACCATGCCCTGTTCATAGTTGCTTCTCCACCTTGCCCACTGGAAAGGTAAATGCTAAAATCTATGTGTCTTTTTTAAGCTTTTGTATGTTTTTGAATTTTTGAATCAATTAGAATTTAAAGACACACACACTTTGTGCAAAGACCTTTATAACAAGTGTATAACTAAGAAATTCTTTGCATTTAGCAATCAGAGGCGTCGGAGCTGGGGCGGAAGGGGCGGCAGCCACTGCCCAAATATTTACGGCAAAAAAATATTTCAGCAAAAACCTTTTTCATTTTTTTTTTATTTCAATATCGTATATTTTAAAATATATTTACCAGGAAGCAAGGTAATCACGCTTTCGCGGTTATGACAATTGATTGTCATCACCCGCCCGCGGTAATGTACGTGTCAATCATGTCGTTAATTGATCGTTCTCTTTATAACGACAACCTCTTTATTCTTGAGTAATTAAACCTGGGAATCTTTAATTGTCTGTATGATATAAGCCTTTTCTTCTTTTTATCAATGTAAAGGAAAGTATGACATGAAACAAATGTGCCGTTATCAAATAGTCCTTATCATAAAATTAAAAATACCTCAACATACCTGTATTAATTGTAATGACTCAGAGTAAATCTATAATTCTAAAAAACTTATTTTATGTTTTTACCATTATGTGTCATTTCAATATGTCTTCTCCACACCAACCAACGAATTTCAAATTTCCAAAACAGAATTTTGGGGGAAAAAAATCCTGAAGAACATTCTTACAACCCACATGATCCCTATTGTTGTATTGCCTGCTACAAAGTACAAACTGTGACATATAGAGATCACTTCTCCATCGTCTGTCTGTCACAACTTTTGACATTCAGAAAATGCCTGCAATAGACATGAAAGATCAGGTATCAGACATAAAAAACGCAGAATGCGCCATTTGATGCTAAAATTGGAAAAAATCCCGGAACCCACCAACGGGAGGGGGATACCCTCTCCCATACCCACCCTATCCGCCGCCCCAATGTAAATTTGCTTCCCACGCCCCTGGCAATTATATTATACGAAAATGTCACTAGTCTGGTTTTCTACCCAAGCGTTTTTAGCAGCAATTCTTAGAATCATAGAGTTTTTGGTTGACTGTTATTAGATTGAGACATTTCACAGTCTTTACATTCAACATTGAATGGTTGTATCAGTAAAACTGAAAGTCATGATCTATCCGAAATCGGTTACACAAATAAAAATCTTTAAATATTGCATAGTTCTCATTCTATTACCTTCTGCATGGTTATTGTCACTGGCATCATCGAAATCAAGGTAGTCGAGCTCCTGTCCATTTTCAATGGAGGCAAGAGACTAAAACAAGTAAACGAGGAGTACAGTACAAATCAAACTTCACAACTACCGATTGTAGGTTACACTTCACCAATATACACATCAGTACTTTCAGTTTCAACGACAAGAGCATAACAATTGGATTGTCGGTTTGTTTTAACTTAATTGCGGTGAAGTAAAACAGTATATTACATATAAGGTATGTCAGTATAAACCGGAGATATGTTGTATGTGTTTTCGCTATGGTATTTAACGATTTTCGGCGTTAATTGATTACCAGGCGTCATAGGCTACGCACCACTATTTACTAGTTATTCTTGAATTCGTTGAGCATTTATGAATTCATGCGTTCACCTCAAACCAGGAGCGTCAAAAGCTGGCAGTTTGATTATTGGAACTACACTATTGACAAGTGCTGGCTGTTAAACCCATACTGCTGGTCCAAAGGTTCTTGTTTCAATGATTTTATATGTTTTGTGTGTAAAAACGCTGTGGAATAAGATCATTTAAGTTGAGTAAACTCCCGTACAAAAATCCTGCAAAAATCAGCTTGTTTTTTTGAAAATGATAACTGTCTTTTTTACTACACTGCCTTCATACTTCAATGAAGTCTAGTACCAACATCAGCAATTTCATATGCCAGCTGTGACCCCAGAGGTCTCTTCATCTTCCAGTGTTTTTTTTCCCACCATTTTGGGAATGGGGCCGGGTCCCTTTGGATTGGAAAAAATACGCGGTGTTTTGACTAAAATTGGAGAATTAGTGTTGTTGTTGTTTTGCCAACAAATGCTTAAAACCTGAGGATACAAGTGTGTGCAGTATTATATTTACTAAGGTTGATCTTATATGGATGGGAGATAAATAAAATATTGAGATCTAAAAAAAAGTATTTTTATCCCCCACCATAGGCGGAGGGATATTGTTTTGGCGTTGTCCGTCCGTCTTTCCGTCCGTCCGTCCGGCACTTTTGTGTCCGGAGCCATATCTTGGAATTGTTTTGGCGATTTCATTGCAACTTGAATTGAGTATATATATGGATAAGAGGATGATGCACGCCAAATGGCATTGTAAATCATCTGTTAATAACGGAGTTTTAGCCATTTGTATCTTGAAAAAATGCTTTTTTTGTGTCCGGAGCCATATCTTGGAAGTTCTTTGGGGGAATCCATTGAAACTTGGTATGAGTATATATATGGATGAGAGGATGATAAATGCCAAATGGCACTGTACGCCATCGGATATTAACGGAGTTATGGCCCTTTGTATCTTGAAAAAATGCTTTTTTGAGTGTCAAATATAACTTTTTTGTGCCCAGAAGCATATTGGCGGGGGATATCAATTTAATGAATTTGCTTGTGTTTTTTAAACCTTCCATTGGGAATTTTAAGCTCCCATTTGGGAAAAATATATACTTTTTTCCATTGGGAATGGGTCCGGTTACCGGACCCGATTTTGAATGAAAAAAAAACACAGTTTTCCCTTGCAATTTCCCCTATACTTGATTGAACTGCCTTCTGGCACGGTTCTTTCAAGCCGACTTTCCCCCCAGATCGCTGTCTGTTGTGCTGATGCACCCAGATTTGTCACCATCTGGCTTTCATTGCGAACACGAATGTGCTCAACCTCACCTTTTATGAGAGGTCACTTGCTCAGTCATGGCTTTGTGCATGCTGAAGGATTCTTTGAACTACACATAGATCATCGCTGATCTGTTTCTATTCAACCTATTGTTCACCTATTTGCAGGGCTTTTTCTTATAAACTTCATTCCAATTTTTCGACCACCATATCCAACTTTTCAATCTGCTTTTGCAAGGAACAACAATGCACCTTCTGCATGAGACAGTTTTAAAAACACGACCACCGAACACTGTGGCTCCAGCAGTCCTTAAAGGCTTTAATGAAGGCATATTCCGCATATTGAAATTTGCGTCCGAGGCACTCGGCTTTCTGAAAGTGGTCTTTTCTTTATCGAATGACCTAGGTCAATAATCAGTACACTGCTTTCTCAGGTGAAAGTTTGAGCTGCAGGTATTACACCATAGCGCCATGTACATGTAGCATGAACCTGATCGGTATCTAGATTAAAAAGTTTCTGCTGAGTTCATGAATGGACCAACCCTTCTTTCGATCATATCAGCCATCTTTTGAAGCTTATTAATCTGCTTCATTGGTTTATTGACAGCTGTAGCTACTGCAGCCACATGCTGCATGACTTTGCTCTTTCTGCTTGATTAAAGGCTTCCAGCTTTACAGCTTGTCTGATAGCATCATTTAGGCTTTAATACTGGTTGGGCCTTTTTGAAGCGCAGTCTCATATCTGCACTAAGGGTATCACGTTTACAGATTTTTCTAAACGTTAAACGAAATGAAATAAACGAAACGTTACCGTTTAAACGATATCCCTATGTCCGTTTAAAAAACATAAGTACCATTGCATTCCCAAACTAAAAATAGTAATTATTTGCGGAAGTAATATTCAGCGCATATCCCATTCGCGCAATACGTCATATTAAAACCATAAAATATTATAAACCAGACCATCCGTATCACCACATGTGTATTCGTCATTCTATAAAAAATGAATGTCGAAAATAATGTAAAATCGATGAAAATTACTGCATCCGAAAACGACACTCCGAAAAAAATGTATGTATTTTGCACATGCAATACAATGCGCATATCGTTTGACCCGCAGAAAATGAAAAACCAGTTTACTAGCAAAAACGTAATCAATATATAATTTGGTTAAAGTATTGCTTTTCAACCAGCTACCGCAGTGTTTTACTTTGCTAATCAATCACTTAAAATATTTCAAGATGGCGGCATACGCACTGTTTCGTGGCAATGTTGTAAGATTTTCGTAAAGTAGCGAAGATTTTCCGTTAGTTTCCGTTCATGTCTGTGCCATCCTCAAGCCAATCAGAAATGAATTACTGCCGAATTGGGTAGCCCGGATTAACCGCAAGTACCCGGATTTCGCAGTTAGTCGTCGCTTTACTTCGTATGGCTAGTCAGCTACGTTATAAGCACCCCAATATTTATTATATTGATATTGACTATCGTTTAAACGTTTATTGTTTTGGTAAACGTTTATGAGCAAAACACGAAACGCGACCGTTTAAACGTTTAAACGTGATAGCCTTATGTGGGGGTGTGGACATTTATTACATTATCTTCCAACAATGCGAAAGAAATGCAAAAAAATATATAATTTTTTTCGGGGGTTTGGGGGTGGATTGGGGGGGGGGAAGGGGATTCTTGGAAGCGATGGTTGGACGGTATTTCAAAAATAAAATAATAAAAATAAATATTTGTGTTTTTTAACCGTTTCAAAAAAAAATGGGGGGGGGGGTGGGGTGGTGGGGGTGGGGGGGGGTAAAGTGTGAGGGTGTGGTGGTCATTTGTGAGATGATCTTAAAAAAATAAGGGGGGGAGAGGATTCGGGGGGGGGGGGAGGGGGTTGAGGGCACGGGGGATGGTTTGGGTGGAGTCTATTGTGGTATGTCAGGTAAGAGTAGTTTTGTCAAAGTATCAATCAAATCTAATTATAAATAAAGAAGTTATGGCAATTTTATCAAAATGTAATAATTTGACCTTGAGTGTCAAGGTCATTCAAAGGTCAAGGTAAAATTCAACTTGCCAGGTACAGTAACGTCATGCTATCATGAAAGTATTTGAAGTTTGAAAGCAATAGCCTTGATACTTTAGAAGTAAAGTGGATCGAAACACACACTTTAACCATATTCAAAGTTATTAAGTCAATAAAGGGCCATAATTCCGTAAAAATGACAACCAGAGTTATGCAACTTGTCCTTTTACTGTACCCTTATGATAGTTTGCGAGTGTTCCAAGTATGAAAGCAATATCTATGATACTTTAGGGGTAAAGTCGACCACAACACAAAACTTAACCAAATTTTCAATTTTCTAAGTATAAAGGGCCCATAATTCCGTCCAAATGCCAGTCAGAGTTACATAACTTTGCCTGCACAGTCGCTTTATGATAGTTAATAAGTGTTGCAAGTATGAAAGCAATAGCTTTGATACTGTAAGAATAAAGTGGACCTAAACACAAAACTTAACCAAATTTTCAATTTTCTAAGTATAAAAAGGGCACATGATTCTGTAAAAATGCCAGTCAGAGTTACATAACTTTGCCTGCACAGTCCCCTTATGATAGTTAGTAAGTGTTGCAAGTATGAAAGCAATAGCTTTGATACTTAAGGAATAAAATGGACCTAAACACAAAACTTAACCAAAATTTTCAATTTTCAAAGTATAAAAAGGGCACATAATTCTGTCAAAATGCACGCCAGAGTTATCTAACTTTGCCTGCACAGTCCCCTCATGATAGCAAGTAAGTGTACCAAGTATCAATGCAATAGCATTGATACTTTCTGAGAAAAGTGGACCTAAACGCAAAACTTAACCGGACGCCGACGCCAACGCCGACGCCGACGCCAAGGTGATGACAATAGCTCTTTTTTTTCCAAAAATAGATGAGCTAAAAAAAATATTTTTTTTGTTTTTTTTTTTGAATTGGGAATTTTTTTTTCAATTGGGGAAAAAGAAACCAGATTTGCATTGGGAATGGGGCCGAATTTCGGACCTGTGGCATAGGGCGGAAAAGGCCTGCCAACCGACAGACAGTGCGCAAACTTTATGCTGCCCTCTAGGGGCATAAAAATATATTTCCATCTATCAAATTATAACAATAAAATACTGGTTACTGAAAACAGTAATTAACAAGAGCTGTCGGAGGACAGCGCGCTCGACTATTCGAGTGCTTGACAGTATAACGTAAGCCATCATGGGGGAAATTGTTCATATTCAATAATTTATTAGACGATCTTTCAAAAATAAAAAAGGAAAAAAAATAATATTTTTTTTTTGGGAGGGGGGGGGGGTAGGGGGGTGAGAGGGGGGTATAATGTGGGGTGTGGTAATTTATTAGATGATGTTTATAAATATATTTTTGTTGGGGGGGGGGGCAGGGTGGGATAGGGGGTGGGTGAGAGGGGGGTTATAATGTGGTGTGGGGTAATTTATAAGATGATGTTTAAAAAAATTGGGGGGTGGGGGGTAGGGGGGTTGGGGTGGGGGTGGGGGTGAGAGGGGGTATAGTGTGGGATGTTGTAATTTATTAGATGATGTTTAAAAAAAATTGGGGGGGTGAGGTTGTGGGGGGGGAGGGATTCTGGTAGGGGCGTGGGGTATTGTTTGGGTGGAATTCATTGTGGTATTCAGGTAAGTGTTGTTTTGTCAAAGTAATAATAAAATGTATTCATAAATAAAGAAGTTATGGCAATTTAAGCAAAATGTTCATTATCTAAGTGTAAAAGGGGCCATAATTATGTCAAAATGCTTGATACAGTGGTCTGCTCTTGTTTAGTTTAAACCTATTAATTTAAGCTCGATTGCGTCGAAAGCCTTAGGCTTATATAAACGCTCTCGAGTCCGTTTCCTGGGCCTAGAACCAGTACTTGGTGTCTTTGGGGGAGATCTAAAGAACGCTCCCACGGTGGGGATCGAACCCGTGACCTCCCGGTCGCAAGGCGGACACTATATCCATTACACCACGGCGACCTTAAAGTTTCATTGAATTCCGCGGTTATTGATTGCTGAGAAATAGCCCGGACAAGAATTGCACTAAATGTAAAGTAAATGGAATTTTCAAAATTTTCAAAAGGCCATAATTCTGTGAAAAATCATCCGACCAGAACCTGCTGATAATACGCACATCTTCTCTTGGTAGTGAAGCTTCCCATAAAGTTTCATTAAATTCCCGTCATTAGTTGCTGAGAAATATGACGGTCAAAAAATTTGCGCGGACGGACACACGGACACATGGACGGACACACGAAGCAGCGACTATATGCTCCCCCAAAACTTATTAAAAAGTATGTAGTCTGGTTTTGTTTGAAGAGATTTTTGTTTCGTATTCTGAGCGCGTTTTACAGCATCTTATTTTGGGCCCAAATAAAACTTTGGTACAGTCTAAATTGACCTGGTATATTTTAGTATTTTTTCCATACCCGGGGTACATTTAAGTATACTTAAGAGTACCAGGGATACATATGTGTCTTGTTCTGTGAAAGCTGGTCATAATGCATGTGCGTAAAGTGTCGTCCAAGATTAGCCTGTGCAGTCCGCACAGGCTAATCAGGGACGACACTTTCCGCGTAAATGGTATTTTTATTTTCAAGGAAGTCCCTTTTTAGCGAAAATCTAGTTTGAGCGGAAAGTGTCGTCCCTGATTAGCCTGTGCGGACTGCACTGGCTAATCTGGGACGACACTTTACGCACATGCATTATGACCAGCTTTCACAGAACAAGACACATTTAAGTAGTACCCGAGCCGACAATGACAAATCGAGCCACAGAGAAATAGACATTCCTTTGATGTGGCTCCCGAAACCCAGAATTAAAGGACAATGCCTGTCATGGATCAGATTAAGTTTATTGGAAAAGTTTGGCATTTTTGGAGGGGAATCTTGGTCAGATTTTTGGGGAAAGTTGCTTTTTGCAATGGGGAACAGCCTTATTTTATTTTTTTTGCAATTTGAAAACAGACAGAAAAGAGGCTGTAAATATTGGTAAATAATCACCGGACCTCTTACACATAGGAACTGGTCAAACACCAGAAACGACCATTAATTGGCATTATAACACGAGTTTTATAGACGGATTTGGAAGATGTTACACATCAGCATTTTAAATATATAAGTCCAGCTTGGTGTGGTGAATCTAACCACTCAATCTTGTGCACGTTTATGGACCTGATTGAGATTAAATCACAATAAATCCAAGATCTAATAGAGTGTAACTATTTCTACAAAATTTCTTTGGTCTTCTTGAATAAAAGCCATTTAACAATGGATAAAATGTCTTCCGTTTTTCCCATTATCCTATATATGTCTGGAGTACTTTAATGCCTTAGGAAAGAGGCTATCTTAAAATATATACTGTTGGGGTCGTTTTCTGTTGTATATGGGTCTTTTGTCCATATAAAACTTCCACAACACTGTGCATTTTTCTAAGATTTACTTCTTACAAGTTGCAAGGTGGAAACATTTGTATTGCAGTTATTGTTCCATCTTAAAAATGATGCAATGCTTTGGCAATTTGATGTTTGGGAAAGGCAAAGAAATATTTTCAAAGTTTGCACTTTAAAAATGGGACGCTATGGGAATTGGTGTAATCTAACCGCGACCATAAAACCATGGATATTGAACTAGAATACGTTACCATCGCGTCTTTGATCGTCATGTTTCCGTGTGCACTGGCCTCTAAAAGGCTATTTTATGCAAACTCAAATCTGTCACCTGAATTAAAATTGTAATTTCATTATTTTCTAACAATGATTACGACTTTATATATTTGGCGTTAAAATTTACCATGCACGTTTTAAATCTACATGTACTGTCTTACAAACTTATATCAGTGTATGTTGACTGCATACCAATAATTGTTACAGAAAACAATCGATAATACAAAACTTACAATTCACTAAACATTGGTACGCGTCTTTAGAAACCATTGTTATTTACTCTTGTCAAGTTGCATTCTGGTTCATTTACCTGGTCGAAAAAACTCTCGTTATGATTTGAATGTTCTGGTTGGTTGGTTTCAGGAATCCCCTAAAAGTGCGGACCAATCATTAGCCGGGTGCAGAAGCACGTCCGCCACACGACAATTGGGGGATTCATGAGGATCCACAGAGCGCACGAAGAGTTGGATGTGCTCCGAATTTGTCGTCATCGGCTAAACCACTCACGATTGCGGCTAAATAAAGATATACATTAATTGTTACATTGTTATTGTAAGTACACATGAGAATAAGCAATCTCCACGCCGAGCTTTCGTTTCATGCTCTCACATACAATATGATCGAGTATGCTGGTTCCAGTGAAACCTCTGCGCAAAGTTAAAATGTGAAGTGCTGTGGGCCACAAGTTTGTCTTCAACTAAATTGCTATTAAGAAATGTCACACAGCCGCTTGAGGATTTAAAATAAAATTAAGTAAACGTATTAAGCGCCATGCAATACACGACAGAAACTGGATCACAACGCAAGACTAACGAACATAGTTACATTATTAAAATGTACATAAATTTATGTTACTCTGTGAATTTCTCTTCAAAATCCCATTAGATCTTTTCGATATTAAATTATATGGGCGTATGTCTGGGAAAACTGGGCTTATTGCACGTGCTTAAAACGTCCTCCGCACCGCACAAGCTAATCAGAGACGAGGCTTTCCGCTATTATTGTATTTTTCGTTTAAAGGAATGCTCTTCTAAGAGGAAAATCAAGTTTAGGTGGGAAGTTTAATCGGGGATGACTTTATGAACATGCATTAATCCCAGTTTGCCCAGAACGAGGCTTATAAATAAATAAATAAATAAATAAATATAAATATATATATATATATATATATATATAATATATATATATATATATATATATATATATATATATATATATATATATATATATATATATATATATATATATATATATATATATATATATATATATATATATATATATCAATACATACCGTGATTTGCGGGGTGCCCGTCGTTTTCAGACCTTTCTTGTGGGGCCTATATTTAATATGGGATCTATATAAGAACCCGCAAAATATGTGCGCCTTAAATGTGTTAACTTTCATACTGGAAGCATCCTATAGCAATTACGCGCAAGTCGGTCTTAAATTGAAATTAAAATAGAGTTGTCTCCCCTACTCCAGGTCAGTAAAGAACCCATCTCTACATCATCTAGACGCTTGCACATTGTGTCACACCGGTCTTACTGACGTCACCATTTATGTATAGAATGGACGCTTGCATAGAACCCGCAATTTTATGTATGCCCCGCAGTTAAAGCGCGTGAAGTGATATAGAACACGAAGATCAGAAAATGGCGGCAGTTAACGGGTGTTACATGTGATATTGAAAATTAATAGATCTACAGTACTCAGTAATGATGTATTTCAAGGTAAATTGAACACACAATTGTTTGTTTTATGAAACCTTGCGTAGCACAGTTAAAATATGCTGTAGTTCCAAATCACCAACGATTGTCTCACAATCACACATGAAGTCTTATTGATATTGCAAACGGTTTTTAAGTTGTTTTTAGCTATCTTACTTAGACTGTAAACTCGCTTTTAAACTAGTTTTCAACTAATTTATTGTTGTAAATAATACGTGTATTCAGCTGTTCAGTTATTATGCAGAGGGAAAATTAAATAATCTCTTTCGATTAGTGGCTATTATTTGCCAGAGTGGCAGAGAGGCAGGTAGTCCGGATTTCTGGTCTCGAAGGCTATTGCTATATTGACTGACGCCTTCGAGTCCAGAGTCCATCGTGATTTTTACGTTAGATTTCTCCGCACAGATTTTCTGCGCACGTTTGACGGCCTATAACTTCATTAATATTGAATGGTATATGAATTCAAACATACCGATTTGGAGTTTAACCATTTATCTGTCAATCTGTGAAGTTTATATGTCGCTATTGTATTAATATCCAAACTTTTGATTTTAATCAGACATATAAAAAGTGCAAAAAAATGTTGAGGTAGAAGTCCGAAACATTCGAAATGACCAAGTACGTGTTCACTAAGCTGGTCCCCCGCTGTCTACTGGCTCCATTATGTTCCACCACATTCGATAGACGAAAGACCGGTTTCCAGTCTACTACGTCACACGGGGTTCCCCAGGAATTTCTCAGATCTATGACGTATTTTGTGGGAACAACAAAACAGTTTTAACCCAAATTGCTGTAATAATTGATAAATAACTCGCTTATAAGAGGTGTTTCGGATACTTGTGTGGGCTGAGACCATTCAAAAATCATCCATGTATGTATTTCAGGTTTCCGCTTTTTTGTCAGTCCCTTAGAACATGAAATATCGCAAGGTAAAAGCACTTAGTCGGTCGTTCGGAATTTTTGTAACATAAAAATCACGATGGACTTGAGACGTAGCGAAGCACGATACATGTCCAAATGATGAAAAAGCTTCGTTCACGGTTCATTATTGAGACTAAGAGGCAGGGTGATTAACATTTTACATTACATTTACATACAGTTTGAAGCATCATAGATCCAATAAAGGTATCCCGTGGGAATGTTGAACAATTATTATAAACTGTTTGAAACTTAGGGCTTTCAGAAGTAGCCGGCAGAAATCCGCCGTCTAAAACCTCATGAGGTGCCGCTAGTCCAGATTTCTGGTCTCGAAGGCTATTGCTATATTGACTGATTCCCGGAAAAAAGCCCCTCGGAAAAAAGCCCCTTCCACCAATTTTTGCCAGTGCGGAAAAAAGCCCCTTCATCAATTTGCCAGTGCGGAAAAAAGCCCCTTCGTCGTTTTGCCAGAGCGGAAAAAAGCCCCTTCGTCGTTTTGCCAGTGCGGAAAAAAGCCCCTTCCACCAATTTTACCCGTGCGGAAAAAAGCCCCTTCTAAATGATTATTATACTTGGAGCGGTATGTCTATTATATAAATTTCCACACTATTGACAAACAAATCATATTCATTAAAAACATGCCTTTTCCAATCAACAAACATTGCGAAAAATGTTAAAGACCTTCATTTAAAGGCGGCCGGCCTAAAAAAGGCCGTATTAAGTTCAGGAGGACTGGGCCACGTTTCCCATCCGCCACATGGAACGTGCTCGACAGTACCCTGAGCGGCAAAGAACGTACAAACAACGTCTGTGAGGAGTGGAACAGTGGGTTCGCGAAGCTGGTGGGTCATGCTAATCCTTCCCTCTGGACAGCTGTTGTGTGTGTTCAACGGGACGCTACAATGGTAGAGGCCGATGTGCTCCGCTTTAGACAAGGAAAGACTGTGACAAAACATAAGAGAAGAAGACAACTCCACACGAAGACGCTGCAGACCCTTTGCCAGCAGTACAGCTCCGGAAGGAAGACAATGGGTGAGTTCCTAGATACTGTTGGACACAACATCCGTCTTCGGTGAAGAGACTACGAGTGACATTTTACAGTGATATTTTTTGATGTAATGTAGATATGTAAGATATTTTGAAATATGTTTCATCATTTGTAGTTTTGCTTGTCATAATAAATATAATACAATATGATAATTTTCGTTCACATGTTACTTTTTTGTGTCCCAGTCTGTTTGAAAAAAGTAAATTTACTCTATGGTTTCTAAGGGGATTTTTACCGCTCTAAACATAATCATTTGGAAGGGGCTTTTTTCCGCACTGGCAAATTGTCGAAGGGGCTTTTTTCCGCACTGGCAAAACGACGAAGGGGCTTTTTTCCGCACTGGCAAAACGACGAAGGGGCTTTTTTCCGCACTGGCAAATCGATGAAGGGGCTTTTTTCCGCACTGGCAAAATTGGTGGAAGGGGCTTTTTTCCGAGGGGCTTTTTTCCGGGCACCATATTGACTGACGCCTTCGAGTCCAGAGTCCATCGTGATTTTTACGTTAGATTTTTCCGCACAGATTTTCTGCGCACGTTTGACGGCCTATAACTTCATTAATATGCAATGGAATGTGAAATCAAACATACCGATTTGGAGCTCAACCATTTATCTTCCGATGTGTGATGTTTCAAGAATGTCACAATTGTATTAATATCCAAAACTTTGATTTAAATCACACACATAAAAAGTGCAAAAAAATGTGGAGGTAGAAGTCCGAAACATCCGAATAGCAACGAGCTACGTCACACGGTCCGAGAAGTAGGCCGACACTCAAATTCCACATATCACTGTAAATAATAGTGTACGCGTATAACCGTCTTAAAATATTTGTGAGCATTTGATAATATACTATGACTAAAATAATTTGATCCGTATTGTCTTTATTTGATTCTATATTTTTGTTCTTACTTTTTTGAAACGATGGATTTATTTGTGGAATTCGACTGTTGTTAAACATTTTGTCATAAAAACGGGAAGATATATTTGAGGAAAAGCCGTCTTTTTTTCTCTATAGTGAAACATGTATGGAAAGCTGAATTGGGCTTCTTTCAGACTTAGTGGACCACATTGGCTGATACTGGCGCAACTCTTAGGAATGATATGACCGTTTTTATATCTAAAACAATGAAGTACATATGAATCATTTGAAAAAAGAAATCATTACGGACTGTGCTTAAAAGGCTGGTTTACGAAAACACCTTTTCCTAATCTGTATGTGAAGAGAGATCAATCATTAATTATATAAAAGATAAATTTAGTACTTGTAACTCAATTTTGGATAAGACGCGTACATTTTCCCCATACTGTACTACGTAATACGATGACGTATGTTCTCGCGAGAATCTCGCCGCGGTCGTAAACAAAATCGAAGTCGAAAGCTAATTTTGAGCTTCATCGATGTTAATTGACAGATAACTCGCTTATAAGAGGTGAATCGGATACTCGTGTGGGCTGAGACGATTCAATTTTTTTTCATGTATGTATTTCTGCTTTCCATTTATTTGTCAGTCCTTTTGAATATGAAATATCGCAAGTTAAAAGAACACAGTCGGTCGATCGGAACTTTTGTAACATAAAAATCACGATAGACTTGAGACGTAGCGAAGCACGATAAATGTCCAAATGATGAAAAAAGCTTCGTTCACGGTTCATTATTGAGACTAGAGGTGCCGCCTACTAGGAACTGTTTCCAAAAAAAATCACGGAAGCAATAAAAATGGTACCATAGACTAACAAAGATTCATTGATATTGTCGTAATATGACAATAGGTGCTACTTAAATCGGGGAAAGCCTCACCTACTTTACATTTAGTTTTAATTGTTTTTTAAACGACATGGTAAACCAACCTTACGACCCCGGGCCCCGGTTTCACGAACATTCTTAAGTCCATTATTGTTCTTAACTCCATAACAGTCTTACTTACAAGTTACAGGCTTAAATTAACTGCCTTTATTTGTGTTGCGCTTCACGAAAAATAACAGGCATAATAACAGTCTTAGTAAAATTCTTAAATCTCTTTTTAAGACATCTATACCCAGGGATCAGGAAATCTCCGAATCCCAATCGGTCCGAGAGACGGCCGAAACCCTCTGATACCTCTTCGCCCCGCACCCCCCACCCCCTCCAAAAAAGACTATATTCTCTAAATCTTTCATGCATGGAACAATACATTATGTTTGATGTGATGTGAAAATAGGCCTTTTATTTGAAATCACATTAAAAACATCTTATTTTGTTTTAGAATTGTTGGTCTTATTAATTATTTTAGAAAGAAATGTCCAATCGGTTTAGAAGGTAGATAGAATGAGCTCTATTTGTTTTTGAACTCTATAAGACTCCCATTTGATGATTTGATTAATGACCAATTAAGTTGTTCAATGTCAATAAAACATGTAGTATTTGCAAAGAAAGCAAGAAATATTATCATATTCAACAAAATAATACTCCTTTAATATTCACAATCTACCATGCATCATTTAATACTGGACCGAATGTGGTAAATAATAATCGGTTTTCGTGGAACAAGTGTGTCACTTGTACTTCTCAATCAAGCGTGCCCAATTGTTTACATTGTTAATTCCCCTAATTTATGATCGCCTCGGGCATTTTTTGACATGGGGATATCAATTAGCGGATTAATCTCGGGACTGCGGAGATAAATGTACTGGTAAGTGTGTAGAATGTCACACCTGTCTGTGAAATCCGGACCGATTTTTATGATAAATCTCAATTTGCAATCGGTCCAGTACGACCAAAATCGGTCAAAAACCGATAAAACCGGCATTTTCCTGATCCCTGGCTATACCCCTGTCTTAACTATGATTAGCAGTCTTAAATATGGCCGATTAAGATATAAGAATTTAGTGTCTGTGATATTTTGTGCCCAAAGTATGACAAATATATTTTAAACACTATTTTTGTGTATTCACGACATAACAGAAATTTATAGGTTTAATGTCCAGTCAGAATAGAAGAATGCTAATAGATGTAGGTAAATATCTCTCAAAATCCGAAATTCAATTTAATTCTTCCAGGCAAATAACACTTATCACTGTATCTTAATGTATTGTTGTTTACATGTTGGCTTTACGTATTGTAAATGCATTATGCTAATAAAGAATATGTTATGTTAAGTTATGTATTGCAGTCAGTTGCAGACTCTCTAGAAACAAAGACGAATCGGCATATTCCCCTCCCACCTCTTCTGTCATCAAGAGAGAGAGAGAGGGAGAGAGAGAGAGTTTGGTCATACTTGATTACCAGTTTTAAGTCAATGTGAAAATTATATTACTTACGAGAGTGAGTAAGAGAGAGAGAGAGACCCAGAGATAGAGAGACCCAGAGAGAGAGAGAGAGAGAGAGAGAGAGAGGAGTAGAGAGAGAGAGAGAGAGAGAGAGAGAATGAGTAGAGAGAGAGAGAGATAGCAGAGAGAGAGAGGAGAGGAAGATAGATGAGAGTAGAGAGAGAGAGAGAGAGAGAGAGAGAGAGAGAGAGAGAGAGAGAGAGAGAGAGAGAGAGAGAGAGAGAGAGAGAGAGAGAGAGAGAGAGAGAGAGTCGAGAGAGAGAGAGAGAGAGAGAGAGAGAGAGAGAGAGAGAGTGTTCCCCAGACACTTTAACAAAGTTAATGTACATACAAAACGATCCATTACATAATGTAACTTGAAACCTGGATCACTTAGTAAGCGCAAAATACATACAATCATTGCGAGCTGTACTGTATTTACATGCATGCAAAAATCTCGGGCAATTTTAACAGTTGTAAACAGTCGTGGAAATGGTGCAATTTTAACGGTTAGTTCAGTTACTTAAGCCTTTTAACATGTACACAAATTTTCACTTGTGTGCCAAATTTATTGAGGTGTATATTTTTTATGACTTTCTATAATTTTCTACTTTAGGCAACTGGAGCTACTGTGTATTTTAACATGTTTAATTTATGATACAACTACATACCGTGATCTGCGGGGTGCCCGTCGTTTTCAGACCTTTCTTGTGAGGCCTATATTTAATATGGGGTCTATATAAGAACATAAAATTAAATATATATAATGCTGCTTTGTTGGGTCTTTGTAATTATGGGGTCTTTGTAAGCAAACAGGAAGTGGTTTTACAGCCATTGTGAATTCAGCATGGATTCTGCAATATTTCAGAATGTGCATCTTATTATCTTAAGTTTTGTGTTGTTGACACTTATTGCTATTGGTTTATTAATATTATGTGTATACATGAGATGGAATGCTTTATTTTTGAGATGGAATAATGATCTTCAGTAAAGTGTAGTTTCTTTAGTGTGTATGTGGTAAGGAGTATGTTCTCATTAGAGAGGTCCAGTTATTTGCTAGGTTAGATTAGGTGTGCACACAATTTTTATCCTTCATCTGTGGTCATCAAGTGATGCAAACATCTTCTTAACCTATATAAACCTCACAAGTTCAAGCAGTTGTATATAAGTTTTATTGGGTATATAAAATACATTCTGTATTTTCATGTTTTATGGGGTATATATCATTACATATTTCACAGAGTGATTGTTAAAAAGGATCATATTGGCAGTGTATATAAATGAACATTACATATGTTACTAAATACGGCACACTGTAGCTGTTTATTAACCTCTAAATAATTACGGGTTTCAGGAAGTTCCGCCATTTTGAAAATGGATGATTGCAATGTAGGCATGTGCTTAAGAAGAAGTTTTTGAAAGAAATAATGAAATCACGAAATTGTGAAATCACGAAATCGTAAAGTTTTGGAGTGAAATCACGAAATCGTGAAATAGTGAAGTTTTGTTGACAAAATTCTCTCCAAAACTTTACAACTTCATGATTTCACAATTTCACTTCAAAATTTCTTAATTTCTCGATTTCATTCATTCGTGATTTAGCTATTTCTTTTCAGAATTTCATGATTTCACAATTTCACGATTCTTCCTTGTTTTCGAATCGTGAAATCATGTAGTTGAAATGTCACGATCAGTCTTTCATATGTTCATGGATAAAAGATTTCCGTATTATGACGGAATTCCGTATTTCCGATCTTCGTCAGGGCCGTTTTTCCAAATCGCATAAATTCGAGGAGAAAATTGAGGGGGGGGTGGTAATTCTGCGTTAAATTTCACCATGACATTCCTGACGTCCAAGGACCGGCAGGTCAAATTGTTGTTGTTATCTTCACTAAACAGAGTAAATAAATAACGTCATCCCATTGGTTAAGAAAACAATGATAATTGCCGAATCAATCGAATTAATTTTGACAACCAATGGGATTACGTTATTTATTTACTCCCATTAGAAAAAGTAATGGCCGACTCCAAACGTCAAACAGTGAATATTTATTGTTAATATCGCAAATGTGAATTGTGTGTCCGATGCTCGATGTTGTAACCGCATCATATCGAAAGAGAATGGACATATCTTTCGAAGGTATGTGGCTTTTGGATATTTTCGGGAAGGAATTAGTGAAAATTTGCTAAAAACTACCGGTTTCGTGCATCCGTCCGTGGACGTCAGGAATGTCATGGTGAAATTTTACGCAGAATTTTGTGAAACTCTTTGCTGTTTCTGATTGCATTGACGGATTTTGATAAAACAAAAAGTGTTTTTGAAAAGAAAAATCATTCCTAGACACGATTCAGTAGATATTTTTGAGATCCTGTCAATTTTAAGGGACTTTTGGGTGATTAGTAACTTTCTCATCTTACAGTTACTGATTGTGAAAATAAATTGACATTGTGTAGATCAACTTTCTGCTTTTCTAACTTTTGAACCTTTGATTTGTAGTGTTGTCATCTATTTCACCTTCAAAATGTAGAGAATATTATCAGTGTTTAAGTATATTTAAAGGCCTCAGATTGCACTCCGATATGCTAAAATCCAGGAACTTCCGGGGGCCTCCGGCCCCCTGAACCCCCAGCCAGGGCGTTGCCCTGTACCCACCGGGGGCCCTGCGGCCCCCAGCTTGAAATTTCAGTATTTTCACTTTTCTGAACTTTTACCCATGTATGTTACCCCTGTCCATCCATAACACGGTTTATTAATGAAATTTATTTTCAGTCAATTTAAACAACTGCAAAATCTTTGGATTATAAACCGTCATACCATATTAAAGCTTGTAGTAGGTCCGATAGTGTATAGAAATGGCATTCATTTTAGCGGGGTACTCTATATATCCCGTACCTTTATAGAACCTCGCAGCAAGGGTTAATATTGAAATTGAGGACCCATAACTTACCACATATACATAGACAACCCAGATCATGGTTTGATACAGATACCCCGTTTCTGACGATATTTCTGTTTATATATATATTATATATGTATATAGTTGGTTAGTCAGAAGACTGCTTGTGGAAAAAACATTATTTAATATATTCAGGAAATGAGACCAAGAAGAAAGAAACAGGAGAATGTGGCAGCAGACTGCATTGATTCAGGGGAGGACCTCAAAGATTTTGTTATTGAACATATACCACCAAAAGGTATTAAATTTTGATTTATGTTATCAATAAACTGGAACATATTTTAGACAAAACAAACTGTGTACATGTATATACATTGGCCACCATACATCTCTAGACAGGCCAAAAATCTTAACTATAATACATAGAAGACATGTCGTCTTCAAACTCATACATTTTCTATTTTGGCTGTTCAGACACTTGAAAATTGTTATCCAGAGAGTGTAGACAGAGAAATTAAAGTAAATTAAACTAAAGGGCTCTCACTACACTTGCAAATCAGGGAGAAGTTTTGTCAGATCATATAAGCAATGTTGAAACAAAATTGTAAAATATTTTAGCGACCAATCATGTGTTAATACAAAATGGCGGCCAGTGTAAACATCTGAGTATTTCCGTTCTCGCAGTCTCGTTCTGCCTTGTGAAGTTTTACGATATTTGTTCTATTTCTATATAGAAGTTGCGTATCCTTATAGTTTATAGGTCTTTGGTCAAAGTAAGTACCAAACTGAGTGTCAAAAAGTAAGTCAAGTTGTAGTAAAACCATGTGTAATATTTGCCTTTGAATTTGATTAAACTAGAGCAGTGTTCTTGGGTAAGTGATGTAAGGCTTTCATGGTCCTCTTGTTTATATAATTGTTTTTGTTTTTGTTTTGCTTGATAGGTCTTGGTGTTAGAACAACAATAAATAGAACAAAAGGAGATTTCTTAATGATTTATTCCGGCGAACTGATAACAGAAAGAGAAGGGGAAGAACGTGAAGAACGTGAACCATCCGTGTTTAGATACTTCTTCCAATATAAAAGGAAAGGGTGGTGGTAAGTATGTTAGAAGTTGTAATAAAAATAACTTTTAAAGTTGAATAACGCAATATTCAGAACAAAAAAGAAATTAAAAAAAAATATTCTACCAGTTAATATCTGCTAGAAAGTGATTGAAGTCAATTTTTTCCACAACATTTTGACCACTAGGATAATAATCTCCCAAATGTGCCAATTTGAGCACAGGTGATTGGAAGAATTCTTATTTTTAAAACAATTTTCATTTATATAGTATGGATGCTACTAGTGAATTAGATGTTGGGCCTCGGCTAGGTCGTCTGGTGAACCACGGTGGTAAAGGTAGAAATTGTGTTATGAAAACCCTGGAGTTCAACAAAAGGCCATATCTTTGCTTGTTTGCTGCTAAAGATATTCCACAAGGTGAAGAGTTACTGTATGATTACGGCATTAAGGATTTGCCTTGGGAGGTATGTACACTCAGAGCTTGTTACTCTTTTTTTCTCTTCTGAAGATGGAAGGATATATAGAAATGACCCACGATCTGAGATTCAGGCTCATACAACAGACTCACATTGAGAAAGTAGGCTCAGTTTGTTTCATTGTTTCATTTCTGTCGTTTCTAAGAAGCAAATTGAACACTTCTTTTTGTTTTATGCCATTTGTTTTCATAAACATTTATGATTTGAAATCTATTTACTTGACAGAAATTACTATTTATTTACAAAGTAAACATATCATTGTGCCCCACATAGTTCTATTACACAATAGAACACAAAATGTCATTTTTTTAGCTCAATTATTCGAAGAATAAGGAGAGCTATACTAGTCACCCGAGTGTAGGTGTCCACGTCGGCATAACCACTTATGTTAAAGTTTGCATGCCAAGTACCACCTCAGATGTTTTCAAAGTCCATTGACATATGGCTTTAAAGGGAGATGTGCAGGATTGATAAATGGAACAGATTTGTGAAAAGGGTCAGTTGAATATCATTATTTGAAGCTCAAATATTGATTTACACCCGAAATATTTCAAACCAATATTTTATCAAAAAAAGATATATAAATGGTGTTTTCTATCCTATCCGACGCGCATAGGTTAGCTATTTTTGTATTTCCCACGTAAAGCTGTGGTGGTTTTTGGATTGTCATGTGATCACTTCACCCAAAATACGCATTCGGTGTACCTTGCTGACTATCGACGTCGCCATTTGTTTCAAAATGCCTGGGCCACCATGAATAGTAAGCTCAGCGATGAGCTAAATATAGAATGATCACTAAATGTAGAATGTATTTTTGTATAGGGATTTCTTCAGCGGATTGTTTTCAGGTCCGGTAAAATTAATTGAAAACTTCCTCCTGGAGGGTTTGAAGTGTAGAGTTTAGTGAAAAGTACACATAAGTGTTACAAAAATCGATCTGTTCATGATTTTACAGAGAAAACCTGCTTGACCCGGCACATCTCCCTTTAAGCACAACTACATGAAATATGATTGTTGGAAACTACCTAGCATCCGCCTTTAGAACTGGCTAATAAAATTTTTATAAATTTACAGAGAAAAGCTGACACAGGTAAACACAGTTCATGCTGTTGAATGCATTGTTGCATGGTTTAAATCTTAGACAAAAAATGAAATATCCCATAATGTTGTAGGTATTGAGGTATGATAATTTCCTGCTGTATATTTACGCTGCTTAAAATAGGCACAAAATCAATATACCATTAAATAAAATCTCAAGATTAAGTTAAAGGTGATATTTTGCATATTTTGAATTATAGCTACATCATTGTTCTATATTCTAATTATCCTTTTCGGTTTTATTGAAAAAAAAAATCATTGAATTTTGTTATGTTTCAAAAACGAGATAAGATGAAACCATTCAATAGTGTCTGTGAGTTTATTTTCAGTTCATGTTGAAAAAGTTTATTTATCCCCCCGCCAAAGGCAAGGGGTATATTAGAAATGCCCTTCGTCCGCCCGTCCAAAACAATTTTATCCAGAGCATAACTCCAACAAAGTGCTCAGGGTGAGCTATTGTGACCGGCCTTTGTCCGTCGTCCGTTGTGCATCAAATTTTTTACTTAAACATCTCCTCTGAAACTGCTCATTGGATTTTGACCAAACTTCACAGGAATGGTCCGTAGGTGGTACCCTACCAAAGTTGTTCAGATAGTTCTGATTGGTTGCATAAATAGGTCACAGGGTCAAAAAATAGGTTTTCAAAATGCAATTTTCAAAAATCTGCTTGTCTAAAACTACAAGGCCCAGAGCTTTGATATTTGGTTTATAGCATCATCTAGAGGTTCTCTACCAAGATTGTTCAAAATATGCCCCTGGGGATAAAATTGACCCCGCCCTGGGGGTCACAATTTTACATTGAATTATATAAGGAAAACTTCAAACGAAAGTCTTCTTCTCTTGACCGCTAATAGGAATTTGTCCAAACTCAAAAAGAATGATCCCTGGGTGGTCCCCTAGCAGAATTGTTCAAATGGTTCTGACTGGTTGCATAAGTAGGTCACGGGGTCAAAGATTAGGTTTTCAAAATTCAATTTTAAAAAATCTTCTTGTCTGAAACTACAAGTCCCAGAGCTTTCATATTAATTCGATGTATAACATCATCTAGAGGTCCTCTACCAATATTTGGTGGACAACATTAGTGGTCCTCTGTAAATGGCTCCACTGTGACCTTTGACCTTTTCCTAAGGTGAGCGACCCAGGGCCCTTTGGGCCCTATTGTTAATATTTATGTGGATACATTGCAGTGCTCATGCTGTCTGTTGACATTGTCACCATTTGCGATAATTTTATAAAAAAAATATTTAAGAATTGGTGGCCGCTACTGACAATCTGGAGAACATGCTGGAGGCCCAGACTACAGACAATCTGAAGAACATGAAGGAGGCCCAGACTACAGACAATCTGGACAACACGCTGGAGGCCCAGACTACAGATAATCTGGAGAACATGCTGGAGGCCCAGACTACAGACAATCTGGAGAACATGCAGGAGGCCCAGACTACAGATAATCTGGACGAAATGCTGGAGGCCCAGACTACAGATAATCTGGAGAACATGCAGGAGGCCCAGACTACAGACAATCTGGAGAACACACTGGAGGCCCAGACTACAGACAATCTGGAGAACATGCTGGAGGCAGAGGCTACAGACAATCTGGAGAACATGCAGGAGGCCCAGACTACAGATAATCTGGACGAAATGCTGGAGGCCCAGACTACAGATAATCTGGAGAACATGCAGGAGGCCCAGACTACAGACAATCTGGACAACACACTGGAGGCCCAGACTACAGACAATCTGGAGAACATGCTGGAGGCAGAGGCTACAGACAATCTGGAGAACATGCAGGAGGCCCAGACTACAGATAATCTGGACGAAATGCTGGAAGCCCAGACTACAGATAATCTGGAGAACATGAAGGAGGCCCAGACTACAGATAATCTGGAGAACATGCTGGAGGGCCAGACTACAGATATTCTGGAGAACATGCTGGAGACCCAGACTACAGATAATCTGGAGAACATGCTGGAGGCCCAGACTACAGACAATCTGGAGAACATACAGGAGGCCCAGACTACAGATAATCTGGAGAACCCGCTGGAGACCCAGACTACATATAATCTGGAGAACATGCTGGAGGCCCAGACTACAGACAATCTGGAGAACATGCTGGAGGCCCAGACTACAGACAATCTGGAGTTAATTCTGGAGGCCCAGACTACAGACAATCTGGAAAACGTGCGGGATGCCCAGACTATAGACAATCTGGAGAACATGCTGGAGACCCAGACTACAGACAATCTGGAGAACATGCTGGAGATCCAGACTACAGACAATCTGGACGAAATGCTGGAGATCCAGACTACAGACAATCTGGACGAAATGCTGGAGGTCCAGACTAAAGACAATCTGGAGAACACGCTGGAGGCTCAGACTACAGACAATCTGGAGAACATACTGGAGGCCCAGACTACAGACAATCTGGACGAAATGCTGGAGGCCCAGACTACAGATAATCTGGAGAACATGCTGGAGGCCCAGACTACAGATAATCTGGGCAACATGCTGGAGGCCCAGACTACAGATAATCTGGGCAACATGCTGAAGACACAAATTATGACTGAGGAGCAGGTACACCCCAGCAAGATACAGGACCAGATCTCCGGTAATAATGTAAGTGTGCAGTTAAGTTAGCCGTGTACTGCAAAAAATACCTTTTTATATATATAAACAGCATTGTCATAGGTCTACATACATATATAGGCTCAGGGATCATTTTGAGGCGCGATTTCCGCGATATCTTGCACAAAAATGACAGATCTCGCACACAAATTGACTTAATGAGAGAAAATCTCGCACTCAAATCTGCAGCAGTAAAAATTGTAGATTCGCGTCCGAAAAGCAATCGTACCAAGTCATAGACTGATTCAGCAAAACAAGCAACGCTCCTGAAATGTTTCCATTTAACGAACGACTATCGTGTATCGCTTATTCTGGTTTTGGTTGTAGCTTTCCGGAAATGACAAAGAAATGCGTGCGCACATCACCCACCTTTGCAGATCATTGACTTGAAGCGTGCTTGTAACAACGTCGTTCATTGATCAAGAGAGGCTATTTATGTCAACTTCCGGTTGAGGAATACCCTGTCACGTGACTGTGTATTGCGCAACCAAACATCAGGGAATTCCCTTATTTTTAATTATGATGTACACAATCACTTGACGGTGATACCGAAAATAAAGTCGATAAATACACGCAGACGATGGGTTCAACCAAAATATTAGATAGCATGATACAGAACGGTAACATTCGTTTGATTGACTATTTAAGTGATAGGAATACCTATATTGATGATGGTTAGGTTGAATCATGCACACATTTATTTGAAACAAGGTCAAGTCTTTATTTGATTATGTTTCTTATTGATAGTGAGTTTTCTTATCATATTCATAGTGCCTGCGAAGCTATATGAAGTCTAATTTTGTAAATATGTGTGTGTAGTACTGTAATTTGTAACAGTTTATGTACAACATCGTGATTATTTTCACACATTTTAATTCATTAATCAAATTGTGTGTTCATTATCTGTCTTCTGATATATGGTAAAGATGAGTAAAATGTTTCCCCGAAAAAAACTTTACCACTCACTTTTTTTCTCCAATACAACAAGCCCAACGTCTTCCCCAAAATCAGCTTATTAACAAACTGTTCTTTTATTTTTATAGAATATATTCAAATAATGAAATTGTATGGTTTTCATAAAATCTCTCATCAACATTTAAAATCTCTCACCAAAATTTGACAAATGAGAGAAATACTCTCACTGAAAACTTGGGCCAAAATGGTCCCTGTAGGCTACTTAAATTATTCATTAGCCTGGCCCTGATGAGCTTGTATACAACATGTATTTCATTATTATGCATGCTGATCAGGACGAACATATCAGAAAGCATTTGCATTTGGTGCTGTTGTCAAGATTAAAGCAAGTTCATGTAATACAAATTGTTATTAATGTACATATATAGGAGGTGAACTCCTATTAAATGAATAAAAGAGCTTATTAGTCACTTTTTAAACACAGTTTTATTGCCAAATATTCAACTTAATGCATGTGCGCGTGTGTGTTCGAACTTTTGTGGCCATCATAAAAAAAAACTGTTATTTACGTTGTAATTTCCATTATATTATTTATTCTTAAATTTTTGTCGAAAGCTTGTTGACAGCCTGCATTTGTACAAAATTAAATCTGACAGAGTAAGTGTAAGATCTAAATGAACAAATCCCAGATAAATACGCAGTTTTGCCCATTTTAGGCCCTGATGAAGGAGATGGCTGTGCGACTTACCAGCCTTAAGTCTATACAGACAGCTGCAGAGGAGCTGATCAAACAAGCCACTGATTTGCAGGATGGTGATGCGAAAGGTTGGTGCCAGGTTTTTAACTTGTGATACAGTGTTGCAAATGTAGCTAGACATGAGGATAGAGACAGGGAGTTTCTACATGTGTACTTGTATAACCTGCAATCTATAACTAATCAATCAGAAATATCTGCAAATTGATATGGTCTATGTCACGCATCAAAACTAACATTGTGGACGATGAGATCAAGGTGGATCATGATCAGTTTGTGCATCTACATTGTTGGGTCAGAGTCCACATTTGTCACTATTAGGTCATTGATGCCTATCAGATGTCTAATGAAGCATTTCAGAGACTTCCAGAGAATGGTGTGGGCCCTTATAAGTAACCAGACTGTATGGATGCACAGGCTGATCTTGGTCAACACTAGTCGCTGAAGCAATGTTGGTTTTATCAAAACTTGCCTTATATAAATATGAATCCAACAGGTTGCCCTTATCACATTGCACATCACAATTATTGGGCTAATGCTTATTGCAGATATTCCTCATGGCACCAACAAGTTCTGGGATGAACTGCAACAGTTGACACATACGCTGAAGCACATGTCTGACAGGCTTGGCAATCAGGAGCCCACGGTGGAGCCCACGGTGGAGCCCAGCCTCATCCGGGAACAGCAGGAAACACTAGAGGTGAGTGTCCAGTGCTGGCACTGTAGACTCATATATTTTTGTGTTGGTTTAATTTACATGCTCCGATAATTGCACACATTTAAAACCAGAGCTAACATTTAACCTGCGCTTTGTATTTTTTATGTGGTAAAGGTAAGTGTCTGTGTATGCATGCGTCCTGTAAAAGTTTGTCCAGAGCATATCTGCAAAAATATTAACATGATTCAAGTCAAACTTGGAGTATAAGTAGTTGGTAATTAGAAGGTGAGCACCTGGCCTTTCATGTTTCAGTAAAATGATCCTTTGGCAGGGGAAATGGGTGTTTGTGACCTTTTTATGCCCCCGGTAGGGTGGCATATAGTGATCGCACTGTCCGTCTGTCTGTCCTTCCGTCACACTTTGCGTTTAGGTTTCGAAAAATGCTCATAACTTCTATGTCCCTTGAGATATAACCTTCATATTTGGTATGCATGTGTATATGGACAAGGCCTTTCCATGCGCACAAAAATTTTGACCCCTGTGACCTTGACCTTGAAGTAAGGGTCTGCGTTTAGGTTTCAAAATCTGCGTTTAGGTTTCGAAAAATGCTCATAACTTCTATGTCCCTTGAGATATAACCTTCATATTTGGTATGCATGTGTATATGGACAAGGCCTTTCCATACGCACAAAAATTTTGACCCCTGTGACCTTGACCTTGAAGTAAGGGTCTGCGTTTAGGTTTCAAAATCTGCGTTTAGGTTTCGAAAAATGCTCATAACTTCTATGTCCCTTGAGATATAACCTTCATATTTTGTATGCATGTGTATATGGACAAGGCTTTTCTATGTGCACAAAAATTTTGACCCCTGTGACCTTGACCTTGATGTAAGGGTCTGCGTTTAGGTTTCAAAACCTGCGATTAGGTTTCGAAAAATGCTCATTACTTCTATGTCCCTTGAGTTATAACCTTCATATTTGGTATGCATGTGTATATGGACAAGGCCTTTCCATACGGACACAAATTTTGACCCCTGTGACCTTGACCTTGAAGTAAGGGTCTGCGTTTAGGTTTCAAAATCTGCGTTTAGGTTTCGAAAAATGCTCATAACTTCTATGTCCCTTGAGATATAACCTTCATATTTGGTATGCATGTGTATATGGACAAGGCCTTTCCATGCGCAAATTTTTTTTGACCTCTGTGACCTTGACCTTGAAGTAAGGGTCTGCGTTTAGGTTTCAAAATCTGCGTTTAGGTTTCGAAAAATGCTCATAACTTCTATGTCCCTTGAGATATAACCTTCATATTTGGTATGCATGTGTATATGGACAAGGCCTTTCCATACGCACACAAATTTTGACCGTCTGTCTGTCTGTGTGTCTGTCCAAAAACTTTAACATTGGTCATAACTTTTGCAATATTGAAGATAGCAACTTGATATTTGGCATGCATGTGTATCTCATGAAGCTGCACATTTTGAGTGGTGAAAGTTCAAGGTAATCCTTCAAGGTCAAATGTAAAAAAAATAAATAAAAAAAATCCATGTGCATCTCATGGAGCTGCACACATTTTGAGTGGTGAAAGGTCAAGGTCATCCTTCAAGGTCAAAGGTCTTTTTTTTTTTTTTTTTCCAAAGTGGCGCAGTAGGGGGCATTGTGTTTCTGACAAACACATCTCTTGTGATACCTGATATGCTGTAAACATTGATAGCTTACAGCCAACATGCATGTAATGACTGTGCATGTATACTGGAGTTTATATCATAATAATCGTTTTTTTTTATGCTAACCAAGATATATTGAAATTTGTATGGTAAAGACATTCTTGAAATATGAAGTCTTACTAACCCTAAATAAGTTTCAGATATTATTATTCAAGAAGTAACTAAATAAAATAAAAACAAAATATTCTTGCCCCAGAATTTAGTGTTATATGGTGCATTATTATTTGAGCTCACACCTTCATTGTATTAATTAATATTTCCCATGGCGATGCATCTTAATGATTATATACCTCTTTTTGTATTGACTATCCTAATCAGATCTCCAGTGATGAAGAAGTGATCAATGTTGATAACAATGATGAAGATGATGATGAGGTGATAGTGAGGAAATCGCAGCTCAAGAAAAAAGGAAGAAGGAAACCTAAACTGTTTGATTTAGGTACGCTGCAGTTTATAATTAAAATGTTATAGTAGATTACTAGATGTTTTACATATAAATTATGCCCCCTTCAAAGAAGCGAGGATATATGTCTTTTGCTGCTAGCATTTGTCTGTCGGTCAGACCAAGACCTCTGGTTTGTGCACAATATCTAGAGAATGCTTCGAACTGCAACCATGCAAACTTGGTATGATGGTTACTTGGGAGAAAAGGAAGACGTCTATCAATTTTGAGGTCACCAGGTCAAGGTCACAGGGGGTTTGTCACTGTTAATCTGTTCTCCGCTAGATATCTTGAGAATTCTTTGACCTAAGAACATGAAAATTGGTATATTTATTTTGAGGTGAATGTGAAGGTCAAAGCGGTCTTCTATTACAGGTAATTTGTGTATAGTGCTAGTTTATTATCTTGATCTGGGATCATGCAAATTGTAACAGTGGTTACATGGAAGGAAAAGAAGACAGCATTTTGTTTTTGAGGTCAAAGGTAAAAGGTAAAAGGAGTGTATCTAGATTTCTAGATGACATCCTAGCGAATGCTTTGACCTACAATTATCTTAATTGGTATGCTGGTTACATGGGTGAAAAAGTGATATTTTGACATCAACATGTCAAAGGTCAACATCAAAAGGGCTGTTAACAGGAAATTTGTTTCCACACAATAACTTCAGAATGATTTGACCTATGATTATGCAAATTAATGTCATGGTTACTTTGGTGGAAAGTATGATACCTATTAAATTGAGGTCATCAGGTCAAAGGTCAAAGTTATAGATGCTTTAATCATGAAATTGGTTTCCGCACAATACAAACATCTCTTGTTAATGATTGAATATCACTACTCAAGTAGCTATGAGCAGTTAAGAAATCTTCATCTATTTATAAAAAAAAATGAGTTACCAGTGTTTTGTGACATGATTTAAAGTATTTCTGTTTCAATGAAATTCAATACATGCAGAGCATCATGGTAGGAAACAAGTAATAGAAATAAGATCTATGTATTTATAGAATGGTATTTCTCCTTTTAGATGAGGATGAAGATCCAATTCCAAAGGAGAAGAAGAGAAGGAAATCCAGAAAGATTGTCCATGTAGGGGGGTCAGGTAGGTTTGGTTGGAAGGAGAAAGATTGTCCACATTGGGGGGTAGTGGGATTTAGTTAAATTGGATGGAAGGAGAAAGATTGTCCACATTGGGGGGGTAGTGGGATTTAGTTAGGTTTGGATGGAAGGAGAAAGATTGTCCACTTGGGGGTAGTGGGATTTAGTTAGGGTTGGATGGAGAGAAAGATTGTCCACATTGGGGGGGGGTAGTGGGATTTAGTTAGGTTTGGATGGAAGGAGAAAGATTGTCCACATTGGGGGGTAGTGGGATTTAGTTAGGTTTGGACGGAAGGAAAGATTGTCCACATGGGGGGTAGTGGGATTAAGTTAGGTTTGGATGGAAGGAGAAAGATTGTCCACATTGGGGGTGGTGGGATTTAGTTTAGGTTTGGATGGCAGGAGAAAGATTGTCCAAATTCGGGTGGTAGTGGGATTAAGTTAGGTTTGGTTGGAAGAAGGAAGATTGTCCACATTGGGGGTCAGGTATGTCAGCATAGTTAAAGACATGATGGGCTTGTCACAAGATTGTTCTTTCGGTATTGTGTAAAATCTTTTCTTTTCCCTATTGTTAATTTCCCAAAAAGACAAAGTCGCATCAATTGTAATTTTTCAATTGTTTATGTTTAAAATGCCATTTTTATGATTTTCCACATGAAAAATGTACATGCGCTGTCAAACTAGCATTAGAGGAATCAAGCTGCCCGAGAGCATTGTTCACTTGCCATGGGGAGCGGCTGAGAATGTTACACCCCTGCTACCAAAGTGACACTGCCACCTTGATTTCAATAAGAAATGAGAAAACGAACTGCTTTTTTATGTACAGATGGTTACGCAGAAGAAGATGTTCTGGAGCCGACACCTAAGAAAACGTTTATGGACAAGTTCTTGGCAAGCAGGAGCCCTGGAAAAGACACAAATGCAGCATCCCAACCAGAGCCTGCCAAGAAGGTTTGGACAGCCAAAAAACTGACTGAAGCGAACCGACCGTCTCTGTT